>NC_058416.1:9420778-9720778 GCF_002201575.2 Neomonachus schauinslandi
TTTCTTTCTTTCTTTCTTTCTTTCTTTCTTTCTTTCTTTCTTTCTTTCTTTCTTTCTTTCTTTCTTTCTTTCTTTTCTTTTCTTTTTTCATTCCTTTGCTCCTTTGTTTTTTTCTTAAATTCCACCAATGAAATCATATGGTATTTGTCTTTCTCTGACTGACTCACTTCACTTAGCATTATACTCTGTAGTTCCATCCATGATTTTGCACATGGCAAGAGTTCATTCCTTATGGTTGAATAATGTTCCATTGTGTGTGTGTGTGTGTATATATATACATATATATATATATATGTATATATATATATTTATGTACACACACATACAAGCCACCTCTTCTTTATCCATTCATCAATCAATGGACACGGGCTGCTTCCATAATTTGGCCATTGTAAATAATGCTTCAATAAACATTAGGGGTGCATATGACCCTTTGAATTAATGTTTTTGTATTGGGGGGTAAATACCCAGTAGTACGATTACTAGATCATAGGATAGTCCTATTTTTAACTTTTTGAGGAACTGTCATACTGTTTTCCACAATGGCTGCACCAGTTTGCATTCCCACCATCAGTGCTTGAGGGTTCCTTTTTCTCCACATCCTTGCCAACACTTGTCGTTTCTTGTGTTTTTGATTTAGCTATTCTGACAGGTGTGAGGTGCTATCTCATCATGGTTTTGATTTACATTTCCCTGGTGATGAGTGATGTTGAGCATTTCTTCTTGTGTCTGTTGTCCATCTGTGTGTCTTCTTCAGAGAATGTCCATGTCTTTTCCCATTTTTTAACTGAATTTGTTTTTTGGGTGCTGAATTTGTATCAGTTTTTTAATATATTTTAGATACTAACCCTTTATTGGCTATGTCACTTGCACATAACTTCTCCCATTCTGTAGGTTGGCTTTTAGTTTTGTTGATTGACTCCTTTGCTGTGCAGAAGCATTTATTTTTATTTTTATCTTTTGATGTAGTCCCAATAGTTTATTTTTGCTTTCATTTCCCTTGCCTCAGGAGACATATCTAGAAAAATGTTCCTATGATAGATGTCAGAGAAATTACTGCCTGTGCTCTTTTCTAGGATTTTTATGGTTTCAGGTCTCACATATAGGTCTTTAATCCATTTTGAGTTTATTTTTGTGTATGGTGTAAGAAAGTGGTCCCTGTTCATTCTTTGGCATGTAGCTGTCCAGTTTTTCCAACACCATTTGTTGAAGACTTTCTCACTGTATATTCTTTCTTCCTTTGTCAAAGATTAATTGACCATATAGTTGTGAGTAGGTTTATTTCTTGGTTTTCTATTCTGTTCTATTGATCCATGTGTCTATTTTTGTGCTCCTAACATACTGTCTCAATTACTACAGGTTTGTAATATAACTAGAAGTCTAGAATTGTGATGCCTCCAGTTTTGTTTTTCTTTCTCAAGACTGCTCTGGCTATCAATGTCTTTTGTGGTTCCATTCAACTTTTAGGAGTGGTTGTTCTAATTCTGTGAAAAATAGTATTGGTGTTTTGATAGGGATTGCATTAAATCTGTAGATTGCTTTGAGTCATATAGATGTTTTAATAATATTTGTTCTTCCGGGTGCCTGGGTGGCTCAGTCGGTTAAGCGTCTGCCTTCAGCTCAGGTCATGATCCCAGGGTGCTGGGATCGAGTCCTGCATCAGGCTCCCTGCTCTGTGGGGGAGCCTGCTTCTCCCTCTCCTCCCCAATTGCGCTCTCTCTCTCACTATCTCTGTTTCTCTCTCTCAAATAAATAAAATCTAAATAATAATAATAATAATAATAATAATATTTGTTCTTCCAACCCAGGAGCATGGAATGTCTTTCCGTTTCTTTATGTCATCTTCAATTACTTTGATCAATGTTTTATAGTTTTCAGAGTACAGGTATTATACCTCTTTGGTCAAGTTTATTGCTAGGTATTTTATTATTTTTGGTGCAGTTGTAAATAGGATTGTTTCCTTAATTTCTCTTTCTGCTGCTTCATTATTAGTGTATAGAAATGCAACAGATTTCTGTACCTTGATTTTATATCCTATGATTTTACTGAATTCGTTTATCAATTCTAATAGATTTTTGGTGGAGTCTTTAGGGTTTTCTACATATACTACCATGTCCTCTGCACACAGTGAGAGTCTGACTTCTTCCCTGCCAATTTGGATGCCTTTATTTCTTTTTGTTGTCTCATTGCTGTGGGTGGAGCTTCAGCACTATGTTGAATAAAAGTTGACAAGAGTGGATATTCTTGTCTTGTTCCTGATCTTAGGAGAAAGACTAAAAGTTAATGTTTGCTGTGGGTTTTTCATAGAAGGCCTTTACTATGTTGACGTATGTTCAAAAGGGGCCTTTTCCATACTTTAATCAAAGTAGCCCAGAGTAGATTGACTCCGGCATCGTGATACATCATTGCTCTTGTAATATTAACAATCTGTCTGCATCTTAGAACCCCACTTGCCTCCATCTTGGTTGTGTTTTCACGCATGTTTCACCGGGTAGCAAAACGACCACAGAGGACCACTGGTCATCTTATTCTACCAGCGTGACAAGCCAGTGTGTATTAGTTTCCTAAAACTGCCACAACAAATTACCACACATTCAAAAACTTAAAACAATAGAAATCTATTATCTTATGGTTCTGCAGGATGGAAGTCTGAAAACAAGGTGAAGCTGGGTTGGTTCCTTTCGAAGGCTCTGGAGGAGAATCTGTTTTGAACCTCTGTTCTAACTTCCAGTGACTACTGGAAATCCTTGGGATCCGTGGCTTGTAGCCGCATCACAGCCATCTCTACCTATCTCCAGATGTCCTCCTCTGTGTGTGTATCTCAAATTTCCCCCTCCTTTCTCTTCTGAGGAGGACAGCCATTGGATTTAGGGCCCACTCTAAATTCAGGATGATGTCATCTCAAGATCCTTAATCACGTCTGCAAAGACTCTGTCTTCAAGTAAGAGCACATGAACAGGTACCAGGACTTAGAATTTAGGCATCTTTTTGTAGGACACTATTCAACCTATTACACAGTAAGACAGAAGTGCTTTTTTATCTCAGTGGTTCCAAAAACGTGCAGGGGATGCATGTCATTTGCTGCCTAACCTGTCTGGGTCAAAAATGTAGCCATGAATCAATCATAGTGGCCAGGGGGAAAAAGTATATTTATTGGCCTGGCTTGGGTTTCTGCTCACCCCTGAGGCCAGAATGCAGGCTTTGCCTCTCCTTCATACCTTGTGAACTGAGTAGAAAGGAGTCATTCATCAAACAGAACTGGATTTTGTTACCACAACAAAGAACACTTATGTAAATCACAAAAACCAGTATATTACTCCTCTTCAGATAAACAGTATTTGCTAGATAAATGAATTGTTGCAAATTATAATAAAGTCAGGAAAATATAATTTTATTATAGAACAACTTGGGCACAACAACCATAGAAAGTTTTATTTGCTCCCACATTTGCAGTGATGTGTCCTTGGTACTTTAAACATGACTTCATTGCATATATCTTAGTTTAAAAATAATGTTCAGTCTTGTTTTTATAGCATTATTATATGAGCATACTAATAATGAAAATCCTCAAGTTGTTCCAAAATAATTAGAACTAAAGGTACAAATCACATTTTTATAGCTGATACATTACATTTTCAAATATATATTAAAAGCAGTAAGTCAAATTTACTTTCTGAAAACACAGCTGAGAAATCATAGAGAAAAAGTTGAATGTGCTAAAAAACCACTCAATTTTCATAGGTTGTATTTTTTTAAAAAAATGAACTATTAAATTTTAAAAAGTTAATAGAAGATTATGAACTTATACTTGCTTGTTTTGTCATCCATGTCCAACATATTTTGTGTAATTCTTTGGGGAATATTTTCTTGACTCTGTGTTCTTAGCCTTTCATAATGCTAGCATTATTCTGAATAATATTCAAAAGGCTGATTGTCATTAGCAACTTAGTCAAATCTCTACTAGCAGTCTTTAGGGATGTATGGTTGGCACAGTGGCTGTTGAAAGTCCTGAAGATGATGCTAGGCAGAATTCTAAGATGGTCTCTAAAATCCTCACTTCCTGGCATGCACATCCCATATAATCCTCTCCATCTTCAGGTGGATAGGACCTGTGATTGATGGGCTGTCACTCTTGTGATGAGGTCACTCCTTGTATGGCAAAGCAGACATCATAAAGGTCTCAAATCAGTTGATTTGAGTTAATCCAAAGGGAGATTTCCCTGGGTGGGCCTGGTGTAATCAGGTAAAAACACAGGAGGGACTCAGCTCTTCTTAAAGAGGCAGGATTGAAAGCAGCGCAGACTCTGTTGCTGGCCCTGAAGAAGGAAGCCGCCATGGATTTTAGAGTCACGAGGAAGTGATCCCTGCCAACAGTCTGCACAAACTTGGAAGCTGACTGTTCCCTAGCTAAGATTCTATATGGCAAAGCAGTCCAGCTTTGATTTCAGCCTCGTGCACCACTGAGCAGACAACCCAGTTAAGCGGTACCCACATCCATGCCATGTAGAAACTGAAATAATAAATAATAAATAAATTTGTGGTCATTTGTCATGCTCTGATCAAAAATTAATTCAAAGATAAAATAACAGAAACTATGAATAGCATTTTCTGTTTAAGTTACATTTTCTAGATGCCCTAAATCCAGAGGACATTTATTTCTGCATTAAAGTCAGAAGAGAATGTTTTGATAATAAATAACATTCCAATATACTTGATGCCATTCTTACAAACAGGGCAGACTAAAGTCATTTTAGCTGCCATGGTAAGGAAAAAACAGGACTGGAGAAATTGGTCTGGGCTATAAATGATCCATGTGGCTCTTGAATGATCTCTAATTCTAATTATTTGTAAGTTTTCCATGATGTTACCATTTGAATACTCAAAGATAGCTTTCAAATTTATATTTCTATTCGTATTTCCATTCATTAAAAAAATGTTGTGTTTGAAAGGAACAGTTTTTTTTTTCCTAAATTAAGCAACCAAAATTTTTATAGTCTTGAGCACTTATAGTCTTAAGCATTCTATAAAAAAGTCTCAAATTTATATATATATATAAATATATATATATAAATATATATATATATGTATATATGCACCCTCAGAAAAATATTCTAATATGGCTCAGATGTGCAGAGACTTTTGTATTTCTCTCCTGGTAAACAAATTTATAAAGCAATTGATCCATAGACCCTTCTTATGTTTCTTTTCTCAGGGCCATTATCTTCCCCAATTCTTGATCCATTGCCACTTTGCTCCGGGAATAGGACTCCAAACGTACTCTTCTCCTACTCCTCAAATATAACTTAGCTTTTCAAGGGATATTTCCCTCATGGCCTGGAAAGTAATTGCTTTCTTAATCTCTGTCAATCTCATGAAGATAAAATGTTACTGCTTGAATAATTCATTCTCTTAAGATTATTTACAATTTAAAAAAGTATTGCAAGAAATGTCTCTTTACCCAAAGGAAAGAATCTTTAACAGTGGAAATTTTAGAACTGACAGGTGGGTTTTTAGGATTGTTACTTCAAACCACATCTCTCAGGCCGATGCCTATGAAGTTTGGATTCATGTAATACTAGTCTTTTCTATATCTAAGGAGGTCTCTGTTCAGTAGAGGTTTGTTTTTTTAAATTTATAAATGTCCCTCCTTGTAAGTTTCATCACTGAATTCCTCTGTATTCCTTAGGAACTTTTTTATTGCATTTTCAATCACTTTGAACATTTTCTTCATTCATTCCCTAGGCTGAGAAGCCCATTCTTTGAACTTCACTTCGTTAGTTTGATTTCCAATCCTGTCATTATTTTTAATGGTTCCCTGAAATTGTCTCTAAATTGCACAAGTTTTCTCATAGTCATGAATCATAGACCTTGGTGTACATTTTCAAAATGCAATGATATTGTGTCTAAGGAATTTTGCATATTAAATTGCAGTTTATATGGTAATTACTAACAGTTTATATGTTAATTACTAACAAATGCATACCTCCAGTGGGGACCTCTTGCCTCTACTCAATATCCATATATCGAACTGCCTAGTCTACATCTGTTTCGATACTTAACAAGCCAGAATGTTCGCTGCCACACCATGCCCTGCTTCTCCACAGCCAGCAAAACCTCTCGCCACAGACTTCCCCATATCAGCAAAGGGGGATTCTATTCTTAACTCTGCAAAAATGCAAACAACGTATCAGTAATGGTCTTTACTCTGTTATGTCCCTAACCTCTCACTGTGAGTCAGAAATTCTGCCATTTTTACCTTCAAAACACACCCACTGTTTTGTTTCTTCTCCTCATCGCTTCACTGGGAATTAACACCCGCTCTTGCTCAGATTTATAGAAGTGACTTCCTAATTGCTTCCCTGCACTCACTTTTCCTGCCTTTCCATCTCTTGTCATGCAGCAGACAGGTTTTTTTTTTTTTTAAACATTCCCCTCCTCAAAACCTGTCAATGGCTTTGCTTTAAAATCACTGATTTAAAGGCCTTGCCTGTGAATTCTACGACCTGTCATTTTGTTTTCTCCTGATGTGTGGCCTTGCCCTGTTTTTTTTTTTTTTTAATTGCTGCTTTTTGCCTATCTGTCCATTTTGTATCACATTCCAGACATTGTGACTTTTACTTCGTTGGATGCTCAATATTAGTTTTTAATTCCTCTAACTAGATGGGGGCTTTGCTCTGGGATGTGATTAAGCTACTTGAAAACAGTTTGATCATTTTGAGATTTGCTTTTAGGCTTTGTTAAGTGGATGCAGAGCAACCTTTAATCTAGGGATATTTTTCGCCTACAGCTCAGAGACGTCCTTTTTTCTTCTCCCTGAGGGACTTACTGCCCCCTGCATACAGATTCTTCTCCTTGGTTGAAGGTACAGAAACTATTCTCAGCACCGTGTGAGCTTCTGAAACCATCCCTCCTGCCCCCCTCTGATGGCTCTGTTTCTGGCCTTGGTGATTTCTTCTCTCATGTTGCTAAAACCCTGTTAGGGATTCGGTGGGAGCCTACTGTCCCCGAGCTTCCTCCCTTCCTGCGTTCCAGGCAGTGAAACCAACACCTGAACTCTGAACTCTGACCCTTCAACTTAGAAAGATTCTGGGGTCTGTTGGGTTACCCCTCTCTGCTCTATGTTCTGAAGACCTTTTCCAGAGAATAAGGAGGACAGTTGCAGGGCTCAGTCACTTGGTTGCTTTCTCTTTGGGATCACTGTCCTGTGCTGCTTATTGTTTAGTCTAAAAATTGTTGCTGCCATATATTCTGTCCAGTTTTATAAAGATCGTTGAAGGCAGAGGGTAAATCTGTTCCCTGTCGCTCCGTTTTGGTCGAAGGTGGAAGTTTTTTTTATAGAATCAATGTTTGCCGTCTTTTGTTGTTGTTTGTCTTGTTTTGGCAGGTAGAACTTGTATCAATAAATTCAGTGAATAAACAGGATTTTCTAGAATTAATCTTGTTGCCCCAAATCAATAATATTACCTGATTTTTAGAAAGTTTTAGCATAACAACAATTACCAACTTTACCTTGAGTTTTCTTATTTTCAAAAGATCATCTGTGTGTGTGTGTGTGTGTGTGTGTGTGTATGAGAGAGACAGACAGACAGACAGAGAGGGAGACAGATAGAGAGATTTTTGTCTATTCCCTGTGGTTACTTTTAGGGAAATTGCTTGTCCTGAGTGGAGTGACACCCCCAGCTATGAGGCTCTCACTCTTTGCTTCAGTAGCATATGTGTCCTCTGCTACTAAATCAGTCATACGTGCTGTTCATGTAACTTTTCTGCATATGTTTTCAGCTCCTTGGTTCAAGTCATTTCATTGGTCCACTTTAACTGCTATGTATTAAATCCCTCTTCCCCCCGAGGTGCCAATCCCATTGCTATGTAATTGTCCTGAAGCCTCTGCTGGTACCAAGCCACGCACTCTCTGGTGTCTACATATTAGCTTATGTCCATCGAAGTTACGACAAATATCAAACCAAAGCCAATAAACTGAAATTTGAAACGAAGAATGAGGGACCCCTGGCTGGCTCAGCTGGGTAGAGCATGCGACTCTTGATGTCCAAGTGAGTTGGAAGTTCGAGCCCCACGTTGGGCATAGAGATTACTTGAAAATATAATCTTTAAAAAAATTTTTAATTAAAAAAATTAAGAATGAAGCAAAATTTTATTCTGAATATCAATTTTTTTGTGTTTTTTTTCTATTTAATTGTTTTCTAGGCATTTGTGGGACACTGAAGAAGAGAAAATATTTGAAAACATTAGTCTTCAAAATAAGCCTAAAGGAAATATTTTCTAGTCAAGTAGAAATTTTTTTCACAAAGAAACACATTAAAAAGAAAAGCAATAATAATTTTGGCAATACTTAATTTTCTTTCTATTGAAAAAACAATGTTTGTAATACATTTTCCATATTCTTTTGGGGAAAAAAAACAACCATTTGAAAAGTTTTGGCAATGCACCAAAGTATTTTTGAAAAGACTTATTACAAAATTGTTCATTTTTTAAAAATCAGTATTTTTCCTTTAATACCTCTTTGTTTTTCTCTAAACGTAGCCTTCTTAATGTCTACTTTCTCTTTTCTCTTAATGTGATGTTCATGTTGCTCCATACAAAGCTACTTCTGCAATTTAATATAAATTTTCTTTTCACTACATGTATATATCTTAGAACATTGTTCTTTACTTTTACTAGAAGCCGTTTTTTTACATTTTCCCAATACATTTTTAACTTGTATATTCTTTTAACATTTCACAAAGATATCCACATTTCTTAGAATAGGAACAAAGGAGCAGAATGTTTTCAGTATCTGTTCTTTATAGATGTGAAAAAAATATGTTTTATTGCCCCAGAGCAACCTAATCACTGTAACTATAGCGGCAGGAACACTCCCTAAGGTGAGCGCACACACACACACACACACACACACAGAAACCTCCAAAATCTGTCAGGGAACTAAAATTACCTTCTGCCCTGAGACATTCCTGCCACTGGCTTAGTTAGGCTCATTCTCTAAGTAAAGCTAAGTGTTAGAAATTCCAGAATTTATAGTTCTTTCTCATTAATAGTAATAGGGAACTATAATAATATTTTTTTTCTTTTTGTTCTCTACTGAATAGGCCTCAATGCATTTCAGTTGTTTATGTCAAGATAGAGTGAAGTAATAACGGATTTAATAAAGCTCTTGCTATATGAATACTGAGAGCAAAGGAGAGACGATATACTTTACCCCTTTCTTTCTGTTTTCTTTTCTTTTTTTTTTTTTTTAAAGATTTTATTTATTTATTTGACAGAGAGAGAGATAGCGAGAGCAGGAACACAAGCAGGGGGCGTGGAAGAGGGAGAAGCAGGCTTCCCGCAGAGCAGGGAGCCCGATGTGGGACTCGATCCCAGGACCCTGGGATCATGACCTGAGCCGAAGGCAGACACTTGATGACTGAGCCACCCAGGCGCCCTTCTTTCTGTTTTCTTTAACCAGAGATCAAGTGAATTTCTAAGGCTGTGAGACAGATCCTATTTTATCTCACTCTTTTTTTGGTCATGATTTTTTCATATTGTCTGAATTTTATTTTTTAATCTCTGTTTCTGCCCTTATTCTAGAAATATAATTATTTGTTGTTCTTGTCTATTTTAAGTTATAGGTGTAGATTATATTCTCAACCTTATGTACTACAACCAGCAGAAATTTTCTTCTGAAAATCCTTCCCTTACCATCTGCTTCTCACTACACATTTTCCTTTTTTTAAAATTGTTTCTTTGTATATATTCTTTGTTCCCTGTGTTTTTTAATAATCACTCATACTTGAATAAGATGAATTATTTCTGGGATGGTTATTTGCAAAGGATTCATCTGGGAGGGACCATAGTTTAGGCAGTGGGATTTCTTCTTATAACACACGGTTGTGTCCTGAGTTTCTTTAGCATCGACGGCCGTGAAGCCAGCTAAACTCAGCTCAGTCAGGCTGGGCCAGATGCAATGGCCAATCTCAGTCTATGTGGAAGTCTCTGTGATTTTACATTCAGACTAAATTCTGATTTTTTTTTTCCTTGAAACCAATGGGGCACAGTTTTGCCACCCAGCTAGATGCCTCAGTTCTGTGTTTTCTTTGTGGGAAACAAATAACTAGCATTTTTCACCTTAAAATATCCCATTTACTAAGGATGAGGTGTATCTGGGGCTTTGTTTGAGATCTGCAGCCGTGGATGTTAGCTCATTCTCCTATATACTTGTTTTATCTTAATTGTTGTTTAGAGGCACCCTATTTTTGATTCAGGGTTTCTACTACCTACTTCCTCAGTTTTAACTGTGGGTAAGGATTTGTGCATCCCATTTTTAGTTCTACTTGAGGGTGATTTAACAGAAAAAAAAAAAAAAAGGAGACACAATCCATTTATTCATCCAGAATTCTTCACCAGTGCTTTAAAACAAAAACAAAAACAAAAACAACAAAAACAAAAACAAAGTGTTTGTCCTTTACATCACACCCTCCTAACTATAAGGCTGATCTCAGTGCTCTTTCGTGATGAAGATGTTGGTCCCCATCTTCTGCAGATATGGAAAACCAGTTTCTGGCAATTTCTTCTTTGTTCAAACAGGATGTACAACTGGTTATCCAAAGATATCCAGTGATCATCTTCTGGAACACAGTTCTTTGGGGCAGACATACATATATTGTTGTTCAAAGCACTTAGAGGAATAATTGAGTCGTGATCACTAATTTAAAGGCCAAAGAGTTAAGATGACATTTCAGGAAGGTTCTGCTACATCTATCACTAAGACATTACTTTTTCTTTCTGTCTTACCTTTTAATACAGCTAGGAAAATTGAAACCTTTTTAAGGCTTATATCATTTTGCCTAAAAATATTTCTTTTTTGGCCTATATTTCTTTTTCATACCGAACAGAAAAGGAATGAATACAAAATACTCTGTCCTTGAGGTTATTTAGAGCTGAACTTTTGACTTTTTCCCAGCATGAATCTGTGAATCTTGTTAGACGAAAAAGACTCAACCTTTGAAGTGATGAAAGCTCAGAAGTGAACCCCACACAGTCCATGGTCACCCTGCAGCCCCTCAGCTGCCGGCAACTTCTCTAAGGTTCCATATAATTATTCAAGGCCATTGACTCACCTCTTCCAAGGGCTGATGCTGCGTCTTCTCTCTTCCCTTGGAGACTGTGTTTCTGATGGAGCCACAAAGGTGAATGTGAGTTCACAGAATGTGGGCACCTGTCAGACTTCCTTAGGAGTCCAGTTTCTCTAATTGTGTCTGCTCACGGTAACCTGCACAGTCCACTGCTTGGAGGGGGTACAGAATATATCTGGACCTCATATTTCTTCACGTTGCTGGCTGAGAGCAACCATAAATGTCATATATTTCTTGAGATACCACAGCCCCAAAGTAAAAATTACCTTCTCACATAGGTCATCTTCTCTGCATTGCTGAGATTTTTCCTACTTAGTAATCATATCCCACTACCAATTACAGAATTGTTGTTTCATTAATTCAAGGTCTGAGATGAATATATTCTAGGGATATGTGCCGCATGGCGGTTATAACTACTAATACTGAACTGTGTACTTAAAGTTTGCTGAGGGAATAATCTCAAGTCTTCTCCTGTACTGTGTCCCCTCCCCCAAACCAATGGGTAGCCACGTGAGGTGATTAACTTGACCATGGTAATCACTTCACAGTGTGGATATACATGAAATCATCATGCTACACACCTTAAAAAAATTCATGCTGTACAACCTAAATATGTACAAGTTTTATTTGTCTATCATATCTCAATAAAGCTGAGGAAAATATAATTTTTAAATATTTCAAAAATAAGATAACTTCTGAGATGGGATGTTACGGTTTGATAATTTCATCTACTGTTATTTATATGTAGGCTTCTGCTACGATTTATCTCAAGAGCATTTTGAATGAGACATTAGAGGTAATGGTGTGTATTATCCTTTTTTTCCCCTATTGTTTTTAAAAGACTTTTAACAGTATGCTTGCTTCACAGAAAATGAAGCTAGTACTGTAAGTTCAAAATTCCATGTGTCTTCACCAATACTAAGGAAAGAGAGTAGGTTCAAGGCTTTTCAAATGTATTTATTATTATTATTATCGTTAATTATGATTCAAGTATTCCCAATGCTGGAGCCATCGTGCAGCTTCATTGCGTAAACAATCTGTTTTCTCACCTCTTTTCTTCTTCCTTTCGTATTAATTAACAATTAATTATTTATGATAACCCCAGAATGTATATATTTAATTATTTTCATCAAGAGCCCCCACCTCTTTTCCCCTCCTTATGAGTTTCCCGCCACCTGTCATAAGCATATGGAGCTCAGAGGCCAAGTAGCTCTGTCTTCTAACTGCTCAGGTAAGGGCCGGGAAAAGTGTGTTGAAAAACACAAAGCAGGTTGGACAAGCACAGAACATGTATGAACATAATGTACATGATCAAATGGTCCTCTGGACATGAAAGGAAACAGTGCATTTCCTAACTATAAGTAGTTAGTAAAGGAATACAATTGTACACAGGAATATAAAGTAAAGGAATACAATATACAGGATATAATGAACACACCTACAAAATTACTTAGAAGGAGGATATTTTCTTGTGTCTCTTCAACAGTTTTGATGAATCCTCTGTTGGTGGATGAACTTGATGGCTCTTAAATATTCCCCTGAGCAGCATGATTTCATAAACTTTTATGTAGCTGATACATGGGAAATAATGGTTGGAACAGTTAGATTATGATCTTGGTATTTCTCCAATCTTTAATTACTCTTAGAAGGAAAAAATATATTTTTTCCTTTTCTTCAGATTTGTTTTTAAACTGTTACGTGCTTTAATAAAATAAAGTTCTTAGCACTGAAACTGCTTCTTTTCTGCACCAAATGATGCATTTTCCAGAGAAATTAGGAGACGTGTATATACGCCGTGTAACTTATAGCCACACTACTTAAATTCCTGAGGAGAATATCTAATAAATATATTGAATTGTCACAAAATAACCTAAGCCTTTTCAAGACCCAGCTATATATATATAAATAGCAAGCACTAGTGAATAGACCAATTGTTAATTTTAAAAATATAAGGACTACAGAGTCTCAAATTCTTATGAAAATAGAATGAGTTAAAAAGTTCTTGTTCACATACAAAAGGTTTATTTAGAACTTGAGCATCTAAAATATTACGATGATTATTATTATATAAAAACCCCAAATAGTTAAAAGCCTTCCTAAAGTGACATACCATAATTCTTTCACATATTTTAGTGAGAGAATTTTTCTTTAAGATGTCTTAATAATAAAATCAAATACGTAATTGTTATCAGCGAGATTGAGGTTGGTTGATAACAACAAATACACCTTTTTTCTGTGTGAGACATTTTGCATTGTAGATTTGCATTAAAATAGCCACATCCTTATTAGGACTTAACAGAGAAATAAAGAATGAGTTTGATTTTTTTAATGATATTCAGAATACATATATGCTTATTATAACTAGGTATGCCCAATTACAATTTTATTTCAAATGAATTGTTCAGTTCTTTCACTGACCTAGTCACTATGTGCTTGAAATATTTTGCAAATTTTTGTTAACAACTCCTTTATTTTTGTTTCTTTTTGGCCAACATAGCCACGCAAGCCAATATTTAGACTGTAGGAATGTAATGACTAAATCAAAACTTTGCTATCTGCCACTTAACAGCAGGTCTATGGTTTTTCGTTGAGTTTCCTCTGTTTATAGGTTTCCTACATTTGTCAGCGAGGCATTTACATGTCCATAGGTTTTATGCTAGTTGGCGCTGAACCTCCTCCTCCCTGTGAATGGCGCCCCTGCCCTTTCACTTGATTAGTGCGCACAGAAAGTACCAGAAGGCTGCAGTGAATCAATCAGAGTCATTACCTTCAAGTAACATGTTAGATTTTTACAATTTTTGTCTGAAAATGTGATTTGAACCTTTAAAAAAATACATTACCTTCAAAACTTGCACTGACAAGGATATAAACTATGTGCTGGTTTTGCAATTATGTATTAAAGCATTATACATAAAAGTTTCCTTTATTGGCATCTTAAATGTATCTACCTTACTTTCTAAAATTGTCATAGAACACAAACAAGTATACAACCCTTTGACAGGGTGTTTATATTAATGCTTAATTAAAAATTACTAGAAACTGAATTTAATTTACCTTTAGTTTTATGTAAAATGATTCTATTTTATGTAAAATGTTAGATCTGAATAAGAGACACAAAAGTTACATAATATATAGTATACCAATTACTGAAGTTTCTATGACCTACAGTGAGAAATATAAAAATTTGAGTATTGTGAATTTTTAAGTTAGCTACTTGCATGTCCTATATCCATAGATATGTAAGAAATACTCTGTGAGACTGAAGAATCTAATTTTTAATCAACTACAAAATGGATCTACTTTGATATTTATGTGACACTGGTCTAGTGATCAAACTATAAAGTATTAAAATATTTGGGGGAAGCTTTATCCTTAATTTACCGTAGTGTATGAGGAAGGGGTGATTGATAGTATATTTTAAATGAAACAAACTAAGGCTAAATGCTAGTGTCCAAATTAAATATATTCTAGGGCTACGGTGGAGCGATCACTTAGGTTACTAATACCTAGAATCTAAAATATTAAATGTTTGCTGTAAGGGGCGAGGGTGACAGGTAGCAATCTTGCTTGATTCTCTCCAAGTGATTTTGAGAACATTTCACCAAATACTTTCCCTTCACTTTCTTGCATTCCATTTACTTAAAACATTTGGTTGACAGTAGAGGCTCTCAAACTTGAACATGCATTAGAAACATGTGGGAAAAAAAAAAGAACCACCTGGAGAGGTTGTTAAAAACATATTTTTGGAGTTCCCCTCCTCCCCCCCCCCCCCAGTTTCCAGTTTAGTAGGTGTAGAAGGGAGCCCAATAAATTGCATTTTTATCACTTCCCAGATCTTGTTGATGTTCCTGATCCAGGGACCACACTCTGTAAAACACTGTTCTGGAGAAGAAAAAATCGACCAAAAGCATAGCTGCCATATAGTAGATGCTTGTTATTATTATTATTTTTTTATTTATTTAAGTAATCTCTACACCCAATGTGGGGCTCAAACTCATGACTCCAAAATAAAGAGTTGCATGCTCTTTTAACTGAGTCAGCCGGGACCCCACTTGTTATTTATTACGTAAATTAATGTACCTGTTAGACATTCGTTTTTTCTAACAACTTGTGTGTGGTGTTCATGCTTTGGGCTCCCTTTATGATTGCTTTTAACATAACTGTTTTTACTGATGCTTCCCTAGAAACAGAACTTGTGAACCCCCTCCTATTTGATAAACTAATATTATATTAGTATAAACATGTTATAGAAGTATTACACACAATGTAGGAAATAAAGTAAAAGAAAAGAGAAACTAAGAAAACAAAAGAAAAAAAGACTCCTACGATCTAACAAGGAAATACATGCATTGTAATCATGTTTGATTTTTGACTTTTTTTTAATATCTCCCTTCAGAACTCTTGAGAGGAAATACTTAGTGACTTCATGGTAGCAGCTCAAATCCTTGAGGTGGTGGTGTTCACACCGTGGAGATTGGCAAATGCTCCTTCTGCTCAGGGACTCATTTTACCAACCTTCCATGGATTGTTACTGTTGCTTTTGTTTCTTTGCTCTGTACAAATCTGGCTTTATTACAGCCCGTCCATTCCCTTGGAAAACATGAGGAAGACTGAGAAAATTGGAGTTACTGACCCTTTACTTTAACTAAAATTTCCCCTTCCCCTAATAGTTGTGATGTTATTATTGACTCAAATTTCTGTTCAAATCTACTGAGTCTTGCACATGGTTTATCACACTTCTGAAATTCAAAAGTCAACGTACCATATTATACTCTAAATAATGATCCCAAACTGAATATGAAAGGCTTTAATACCCCCTTGGCTAATGAAAACAATAAACCCAACTTTAGGTATATGACAGGTGCACAGCTGGAACCAGGTTTCCTTCTGATCTTTGAAGCTATCCAGTCTTTTTAATAAAGTGATAGATTATCTTATTTCCGTGGTTTTAATCAAGGTGCTTACTTGCGTGATTCTGGTTGTTCTGCAAGCAAGCCTTAGCATCACAGAAATTATCCACAGGTGACGTCATTTACACTCAAAACAAATCCCAAGGTAGTGATGTTTCTACAAAATCAGTTTTTGCAGTATGACTTTGAGACTCAAGAATCATGTCTATGGCCGATTGCAGTTTCAAGTGACGAAAAGAAAAAAAAAGCTATGTCTTAAATGTGGCTTCTATTCTTTTATACCCATTATAAAAACAAACCCAAAAAACCTTGATGTGGCAATTAGATGTGCAAACTGCTCTCCTACCATAGCAAATAGCAATAGTAGTCGGGGAATCGTTTTTTCTTGTGCTAAAGCTCCAGTTTCACATGAACCAGGAACTGACTCATGAAGGTTTTTCCAGATGCGGAAAGAAGTACTTTTGCAGAAATTCTCTGAAGGTCAGAAAGTCAACACTCCAAACTCCATACAGCAGACCTTTTTCCTATCAGGTAAGGAGATATTTTCAAGATGATTTATCACAGAAATGAATCAGGAAATATTTGCTGCCGAGGTCCAGGTGTTCATGGAGGCAAAACCAAGTCCATAACGGTTCTTGTGGACCATGTTTCCCTCTGAATTTTGAGTTTAAAAACACCATGTCAGGGCGCCTGCGCGGCTCAGTCAGTTAAGCGTCTGCCTTCAGCTCAGGTCATGATCTCAGGGTCCTGGGATCGAGCCCCGCGTCGGGCTCCCTGCTGAGTGGGGAGCCTGCTTCTCCCTCTCCCTCTGCCTGCCGCTCCCCTTGCTTATGCTCTCACTCTGGCTCTCTGTTAAATAAATAAAATCTTTAAAAATAAAATAAAACGGGGCGCCTGGGTGGCTCAGTCGTTAAGCGTCTGCCTTCGGCTCAGGTCATGATCCCGGGGTCCCGGGATCGAGTCCCGTATCGGGCTCCCTGCTCGGCGGGGAGTCTGCTTCTCCCTCTGACCCTCCTCCCTCTCATGCTCTCTGTCTCCCATTCTCGCTCTCAAATAAATAAATACAATCTTAAAAATAAAACAAAACACCATGTCTTCCATGTTATGTGATGTGTTGCGATGTTAGGAACATTAGAAATCTTGGTTGCGATAAAACCAATACCCGAAGAATATACAAATCTTATTTTTATAGACAGTCCCACTTTCAAACTTACATGTGGTTGCCTCATATAGGATTATGTCTTTCATTAATTACAGGGAATCGTAGGCTCTAAGATATCTGCCTGAGAGTTTTACCTTGAAAATGCTGCTAATAATTTCTTTAAAGCCATTTGAAAAAAAGGTAAGGATTTTAAAAAGCAGCTAAAAATCAACATTTATTTTATAGATATTTAAATTAAATGCTTTACATGATTAGATCCGTAAGAAGTTACAGACTTGGCCCTTAATAATTTATTCTTTCTTTTCCTCCTCCTACTTAAATAAATTACTCTTCTGAGTTTTAAACTAATTCTCTACCTTGAAATTTTATTGAGCATTCAGTCATAAAGTTCTACAAATATATTAGGTATATTTTCTATATTTGGTTTGTTGATGACATAGTTTAATATTCTTATATACCTTTGATAAAAGTAATTCTTAAACTACATTTAGAATTAATAAAAGGGGGAAATTGCCTTTATGAAATTATGTAATTCTTTTCTATTCTGTCTTTATTGCCAGGTATTCAGTGATAAATTTAGTGGTCATTAATAGCATTTACGTTAGCCAAATTTATTAAATTGTTTAACTATCTGCTTTTCCTTCTCTCTCTCTCTCCACACACACACACACACACACACACACACACACATTATATGTTCCTGAGATTACCTTTGGATATATAAACATAAACTCTTTGTGGATATATGTATGATCATAAGAGTTTTATTTACATTTTTATTTTAAGAGTTTTTCCAGTGTATTCATCTTTTTTTAAAAAGATTTTATTTGTTTATTGGACAGAGAGAGACAGCGAGAGAGGGAATACAAGCAGGGGGAGTGGGAGAGGGAGAAGGAGGCTCCCCGCTGATCAGAGAGCCTGACACGGGGCTCAATCCCAGGACCCTGGGATCATGACCTGAGCAGAAGGCAAATGCTTAACCGACTGAGCCACCCAGGCGCCCCTCCAGTGTATTCATCTTATTATGAGTTGCTTTAAGTTGCTTTGGGAGCAATACTAATATGTTAATTATGAATATAAGCACCTTGAACTTATGTTATTTTTATCACACACAGTAGAAAGCATAAAGGTATAACATATGTGCTTACATGCATAAGTCGGAAGAAATGCTCTTTAACTTCTGTTTGCTCTTTTCACCAAGCACTGTGTCCTTTACATATAGGACAAGTTGTATAACTTGCATTACAAGTAAGGTTGTAATCGTCATAAAAGCTTGGTTAAGTTACGTGGGCTACTAGATGATGGATACATCTTCTGAACTTTAATTTTACTTGAGAAATTCTAAAGAGATACTACTAAGAGGAAGAAGAGCTCTGAAAGGTGAGAGCTGACCTGCATCTAACTTTAGGTGTTGGCTCTTCCAGCAGCTGGCTTGGCACTTACAGTTAGGTCTTCATATTTTCCCAATGAACATGAACAGTTTCACTGAACACCAGCCTTGAACAAGACCATTCTGTGAGGATGATGAGCAGCATAAACAAGACATGCCCTTATCTTGACTAATACGAATGACCATTGCTCATTTAGCACAGAGAGCTTTAAGAGCTTTAACTTCACTTCACTCCCCCCCCATTCTAGATAAAGTTATTAAGATAAGAATTGCGCTAGTTTGCTGAAAACAGCCAATCCTGAGCAAAGCCCTACTTTCATAAATCCTCCCCAAAAGCAAAATATATCCTTTCTAACAGACTGTGAAGAGCTGCTCCTGTGTTGTGTGCAAACAGGTATAAAACAGCAGATGCTGTGGTGACGAAAGCAAAGTTTCTCCAGAAGTAAGACATCACTGCCACAGACGGACCCTCAGTTCATTAACAGGGTGACCTCTGCAATTTCCTATCTCTGTCAGTTCATTGAGCACTTTGACCACAGCTGGGAGATGAGCTCATGCTGAATTGAGTTTGGTTCTTTACTTGAGCCTCTTAATTTTTTGGCTTATTTTGTTTGGCTTGATTTCCTAGGAACAGGGTTCCTTGGATTAGCTGCTGTGATTATCTGAACGGATTTATATTATCCCTGGTGAAATGGTTTTCTAACATTCTGGCACCTGTTCCTATGGTCTGCTTACATGTTTAGAGTCATGAGTATTGATTGTGAAGAGGATGAAAAGTCCATAATGAAAGGATGGGCATAGGCCAATTTAGTCTTTAGTCAAGACCGATCTAGGGCTAAGGACTTCAGAAGATCTATCCATGTTTTGAAAAACTTTGCCTTGTATCATCATTTTAAAACTACATGAGGGCTTTTGTTAATATGAATAAATTTCAATTTCTTCATGCTTTTCAAGCTAAAAGAAGCATAATCACATTTAAGAAAAAACCCTGCATCTGCATATGCAAATCTATTTGTGTCCATCATTCTGGATTCCAAATTTTTTTTTTTTTTCTTGTTGTGTTGCACCCAGCATCCAAGACATTCCCTTCTTGCTGAAGATATAGGGCAGTGGTAGCAAAAACATGTGAAAGTTTCAGGTAATCTAGTTCCATGGTGTTCCCCACGCTTAATGATTCCCCACACTGTACACACTCTTCTATTGACAACAAACACTTGACACTTCTCAGATAATTGCTTTACAGCCTCTGAAATATCGTTGCTTTCCTCTCATGAATCATTACCTATCACTTCAACACTGAACTCAACACCTCATTCCCTCCTCTGAGGAAGCCCATGATTGCTTACCTGTGATAAGGAAAACTTCGTATCTTGATGCTCCTTAGATACTTGACTGGAGATGTTCAGTGGGGCAAGCATTATGTAAATATGCAAATATTTGAATTTGACCAGCTGTGGGGCATAGCTCAGTATTAGAGGGGAGTAGGTGCAAAGGGTTAGGAACATTTACAGTGAATGATTTTCATAATATAGCACAAAACCTAGGTCAGGTATCAAAGGAAGTGAGAACCCGAAGGGAGTGATAATTAGAGAAATCAAGTTTGTGTCAGTGAATTGGGAGTCTTAAAGTTGACTAATTACTAGAGTAAGCAGACCAAACTAAATTAACTGGGAGGAGAGCAGGTAGAATTTAGAGAAAGGAACACTTGAAGTTGAGATTTTAAAAAATTATAGTTATGGTGCATGTGGGTGGCTCAGTCAGTTAAGCGTTTGCCTTCAGCTCAGGTCCCATGATCTGGGGGTCCTGGGATTGAGCCCCTGCATCAGGATCCCTGCTCAGCGGGGAGTCTGCTTCTCCTTCTCCCTCTGCTCCTCCCTCACTCGTGCTCTCTCTCTCAAATAAATAAGTAAAATCTTTTTTAAAAAATTATAGTTATTAGAAATGGCAAGCCCAAGTGTAACTTTGGGGAAAATGTGAGTAAGATGTAGGAAATAAGCAAAAGGTGGTGAGGAGTTCAAGGGTCGAGAGGGCTGGATTCATCTTCTACAGAGATGTGGAAATTGAGGTTCTAGGAGAAGGCAGTGTTCTCCTGGGTCCAGTCAGCCTTCCATCTGAGAACAAAGGTCAACTCATGAGATTGAGAATATAGAACAACTTCTTGGTAACTTGAGGAAAGCACAGGGCATGAGCTTGAGAGATAAGGGGATGGAGAAGGTTGGCAAGGGTAGGGACAGAGATCATCAGGAATAATGGTTCCAATGTCAATGCATACTGCAGATGATAATCAGCAATCTGAGGAAATGACCTGGTGGTATCTGAGGTAAAAAGGGAAAATTAGTCCTAAACTTCCCTGAAGGCTGGTATATAATCAGCATGACAAATAGTACACAATATTTAATTAGAATTATGTCTCCAGTAGACGAATGTATCTCTTTGGAAAAGCTTCATTGTAATTTGAGACTCTGTGAAAGCTTATAGGGATAATTTAGGTTCTCCAGCATAGTCAAAGGCTTATGGCAGACCATCAGCTTGACCTCTAGAGTGTTGGCTTCCTTAGGACCCCTGGCCTCTCAGGAAACTGCATCCTACTTACATAAAGATTTGACTCCTCTCTAAACCACCAGTCATTACATACCCGTGAGTTAGTCACTGAATTTTCCTGGATCTCTGTGACTTGTCTATATAATGATACAGCAGTGTAATTCATGATATATTCTCAACGCTTCAGAACATAGCGAAGAAAGAAGAAATTTTAAAAAAGTGGAGGGACAAAATAGATTACAGAGTAACTTTACTTCAGGTACAGTATCTTATACATTGAGATACACATTAAAAGCCTATGTAATTTATAATGGTGGTAACCAGGGGCTGGGAGTGGGGGAAATTAAGAGATGTTGGTCAACAAAGGGTACAGACCTTCAGTTATATGGGATATGTAACTTCGGGAGATCTAATGTACCATGTGGCAACTGTGGTTAATAACACTGTGTGTATAGTTGAAACTTACTAAGAGAGCTGATCTTAATGTTCTCACCTCACACACACACACACACACACACAAGTTGTAACTTCATGAGTAATGAATATGTTAATTAGATTGTGGTAATCACTTCGCAACATATAGATATATCAAATCATCATGCTGTGCACCTTAAATTATACAGTTTTTTTATTTGTCAAGTATATCTCAATAAAGCTGCAAAAAAGAAAAAAGGAAAAGAAAATCTAACTTACGTGTAGGTCTATCAAGCCTAGTACAATGCTTCCTACACATGGTATAATAGAAACAGCACATTTTATTTTATTTTTTAAAAGATTTTATTTATTTATTTGAGAGAGAATGAGATAGAGAGAGAGAGCATGAGAGGGGGGAGGGTCAGAGGGAGAAGCAGGCTCCCTGCCCAGCAGGGAGCCCGATGCGGGACTCGATCCCAGGACTCCAGGATCATGACCTGAGCCGAAGGCAGTCGCTTAACCAACTGAGCCACCCAGGCGCCCGAAACAGCACATTTTAAAAGAGAGCTGTTGGAGATTTAAATGCTAAAGGCAACACAAACTGAAAACCTAAATACTTGGCAGTGAAGGAAAAGCTTACTACGTTAATTACTGTATGTTAAATTACAATCGGAAGACATCTGGAATTAGGGCGACTTTTTGTATAAAACCAACATCTCCTAAATAAAGTTCCTGTCGCAGTGTTAAAACGAAGAGTTCAAATGCTGACTTAAGTTGATTTGAAAAATATAGTTTCATTAAAATTATTTACTCCTACAGATTTTAGAAAACATATTAAAATACTAATTTTAAAACTTATTTTTTAAGAATATAAAAGTTGATATTTGAAAAAATCAGCTTACATGGAACAACTCATTATCTGAACCTGCCAATAACATTATTTATACCTCATATATTTAAATATAAATACCTCATATATTTAAATATAAATCTTATTTCTAGTCTGTTATGATATATCATATATAAATATTGAACAAGAGAAATATGCATTGAGATAAATCAACTTTCCAAAATTGCATGGGGCACTACTTACTGTATATAGATTTTCTAAATCATTTTCTCTTACTCTCAATAATGCAGATAATTTTTACAGGTTCTAGAATTGTGTATATAAGGTATTACCTAATGTAATCCCGAACTTTTACTTCATAATTAATAAAATGGGAAAGGCAATATAAAAAGATTAATATGAAGAGTAAATAAGATGATTTATGAAAAGCACTTAATAAATATTCACTACATGCCAACCACTGTAATTGTTATATATATATATTAACTATTATTGAATAGAATCTAAAGGAAAAGAAATTAATGTACTAGTCAAGAAAGTGAGATTTTATGAGACTGACACTTAGCATTAATAGCTGACGTAGCTTAGAGAATCTGTGGAATCTCTAGATAAATTGTAAAGAGTGAAAAAATTATCTTTTGATTGACCACCACTTGAAATGTCAATATTGACATAGTTAAGTGAGATAACAGAGTCACTCTCCAAACTTCCCTTAAAATTCTTATGATTCCTAGGAAGAGAAAAAAAAAAATTAGAAAGTCAGGTTGCCCTTAAATAAATGGAAACAGATTTCTAAGGGTCTGGGGGAAAAAAATCACAAAATGTCCTCTTTCCAATCTCAGTCCTTCCATTCTGCTTTGCAGACAGAGGTAGGTAGTTGAGATAACAAAGGCTTTTCATTTTAGGTTGTTCCTACTTTGATTTTCACACAGATGTGAAATTGAACAAATCTTTCTGACATTCAGTTTCCCTTTTGTAAAATTAAGATAATTTTTTAAAAGATTTTATTTATTTATTTGACAGATAGAGAGCACAAGTAGGCAGAGAGGCAGGCAGAGGGAGAGGGAAAAGCAGACTCCCCGCTGAGCAGGGAGCCCGACGCGGGGCTCGATCCCAGGACTCCAGGATCATGACCTGAGCCAAAGGCAGCCGCTTAACCGACTGAGCCACCCAGGCACCCCAAGTTAAGAGAATATTTTAAGACTACCTTGTAGAGTCAGTGTACAGATTAAATAAGATACGTAGGAAGATGCCATATGAGTGTCGCATACATGCATCCTTTCTTTCTGTAGAAAACCCTAAAAGCAATTTTTACATCAAGTATGCTGTAGAACCTAATGGTTTTTTTTTTTTCTATTCTGATTGTCAGGTTCTAAAATTTAGAAATAAACTCGTATGCTATTACATCATGATGTTTGCCATTTTTAATAGGTCTCTTTTTTAAATGGCAACAATGTCTTGTCTATGTGTAAATTTTTTATGC
The DNA here is from genome assembly GCF_002201575.2 of Neomonachus schauinslandi. Taxonomy (NCBI): domain Eukaryota; kingdom Metazoa; phylum Chordata; class Mammalia; order Carnivora; family Phocidae; genus Neomonachus; species Neomonachus schauinslandi. Next base: position 9,444,655 of record NC_058416.1, read on the forward strand.
AAATGTAATTCCATCACTGTATATAGTTTGCACAAATTATTCATGGTTCTGGTACACAGTTCTACATTGCCATAAGTTCTTCAGGATTTGGAGTACTGATGTTATGGGATCCAGCTGTTTTTAATAATGGAATGTGATTATATTCTTACTATTCAAAATAATATCGGGTTACTTCATTACGAGGAAAATACTTCCTATCCTATTTCATTTTCCATTTATATAATTTAATATTCTTTGAATATAAAACTTTTGCTTCATTTATCTGAACCTTTAAAAATACTTGGAAATATGTTAAATCAGCAGAATATAAGTTTGCATAACTTGAAGTAGGAAATTAAATATGTAGAAGAAAATATTTCTCCAAACATTTAAATTTTCTGAGGAATTTTAGGAATTCTGAGTTGGATTTGTAAATAGACAAAAACCTCTATCACAGTTTCAAAGTTTGCTCTATAATCAGGGCCAACTATGAGTTAAGATTCTTCCTATTTATAGTAAATGTATTTTGTTTCAATATGTGCTTTTACTTTTTATTTCTTTTTTAGTCTAAATGTTTGTCTAAAACCTGTTTACATCCTTTGAAATTACTAAAACTAACATCTTTTGATTGCATGTGCAATGTGTGTGCTCTTTTGATTTATATGTCTGGCACTAGATGTGTGAGTAGTCAATGCACAGAGAATAATTGAACACATTTCTATTATAAGAATTAAACACAGAAATCACTTAATCAGCATTCCAATTTGATTTACTATGAATAATACAAATCAATCAGTACCTCCTGACACTGGCCCATAAATACTTTATGTTAATGGTCATATTGTGGATTATTTCCCTTGGGTTGGAGATAAGCAGGTTGACTGAAGTCACACATTTATACCAAATAAGCTCATATATTAATAATTTAGAGACTAGAACATTGAGAAATTGTGTCTCTTAATATATTCTGTCTTTTACTTCTACGGAAAGCTTTATTTACATAAGTACTTGATATAAATATTTGACAGATATTATAAATAAACAAACAAATAAATAATTGTGGACATCAGCAAATAACTATTATAATTTATTGTACTTTAAACTTTGTATTTTAGACATGTAGAGTCTATTTTCCCTTGAATCCAGATTTTCCTTCATATTTAGGTTGTGTTTCTGAGTTTCAGCTCTCTCCATTGTCTCCTGAAGCAATTTTTGCTTACAGACCTTAAATTCTAGTATTGGTAAATCCACTGGACATTCAGCCTTCAAATTGCAGTCCCACTTTTGGAGTGTCATAGAGAGTCCCACATATCATAATTCCAGAAACACAAAACAAATGTGTTAAAGAACATGCAAATGATTCTTTCATTCAAAAACCAACACATTGTTATAAGAAAAGCTATTACCCCAAATATCCATCCTCATCACTACATTTGTCAGCCTTATCTTCTCTAAATGAAAGACAACTGCGTCAGAATGTGGCAAAGATTTATGTTTTCCATCGTTCCAAAGTCATAAATATTCTTTGCTTTGTTATATAGTATCTTTGAGTAGTAGAAGCATTTAGGTGAGAAAAATGACAAATTATCTGATTTGTCAAGTCTTCATTCTCAGCAGAAACATCAAACTATATCCCATAAAAAATATTATTTTTGTTTTGCTGAGCAACCTTTGCTTTTCTTCAATTTCCAATACATGGTTCTTGAGGTTTCCACAAACTAATATGTTTTCACACACAGTATTTGCAAGTGGTAGCTGAACTATATTTTGTTATATTGAATAATTCATATTTTGAAATATATATGCTTTTAACTTAATGCTGTAAGAGAGACAGAAAATAAAAATTTATATCATTTATTTGTATGATGACATGAAATTATTTTATAATATTTTTTAATGAACGTTTTTTTTTAAAGAAAGTTTTTTGTATGCAAGCAAATACAAGAGTTGAATACAATATATAAATCAATTATTTACTTCTGCATCAAATTTTTTTAAGAATTTCATAGACAGGGCACCTGGGTGGCTCAGTCGTTAGGTGTCTGCCTTCGACTCAGGTCGTGATCCCAGGGTCCTGGGATTGAGCCCCGTGTTGGGCTCCCTGCTCAACGGGGGACCTGCTTCTCCTTCTCCCACTCCCCCTGGTTGTGTTCCCTCTCTCGCTGTGTCTCTCTCTGTCAAATAAATAAATAAAAATCTTTAAAAAATAAGAATTTCATAGACACAGTAATTACTAAATAAAAGTTTCTCCAAAATTTAAATTAACCCCAAAACTGACACTGACAGTGACTCAAGAAACATTGACTAGTATGGCATTACTCTCAATGGAATATGAATTATGCCAAAACTTTTATGACAGCATAATTATTGCCTTTGCTAAACTAAAAGCAGTAAAATATTTTTAAAATTTAATGTATTTATTTGAGAGAGAGCATGAATGGAGGGAGGGGCAGATGGACAAGCAGACTCCCTGATGAGTGGGGAGCCAGATGTGGGGCTCCATCCCAGGACCCCGGGATCATGACCTGAGCCAAAGGCAGATGTTTAACCAACTGAGCTATTTTAATTTAAATATTTTAGCATAAACATACAGAATTTGTCACAGCTGATGAACCTACATTGATACATTACCACCCAAAGCCCATAGTTTACATTGTGGTTCACTCTTGATAACGTAATCTATAGATATGGAAAAATGCGTAACGACATATATCCATCATTATAGAATCATACAGAGTATTTCCTTTGACTTAGTCCTTAGAACACTTTCTTATTTTCCCTAAATAATCTCATTCATATCCACAACCTTAAGGCAATATATATATAGCCATGAATTCCCAACACTTTCCAGCTCCAATATCTTCACTAAACAAGGACTTTATATATTAAACTATCTTATTAACCTATCCAGTTACATACTTGAAATATCTCTTCAAACCCACATATATATCAAATGTTAAATTCATGATGTCCTCCCACAATCTTCTTTCTCACTGTTTCCCCTTTCCAAATGTATGAAGAACTGTCTATGAAAGCCACAAACCTAGCACCATACTTGATGCCACACTTTTATTTTTCCCAGTAATAACTACATCATCAGCAATTGATCTCACCTCTTCAATATCTCTGGAGGCTATCTCTCCTCCCACTCTACTTTAGCCATCCCAAGGTCATGCTACCTGCTCTTCTTAACCAAATTTTCTATATACCTTCTTTTTCTTTTTTTTTTTTATTTTATTCTTATGTTAATCCCCATACATTACATCATTAGTTTTAGATGAAGTGTTCCATGATTCGTTGTTTGTGCATAACACCCAGTGCTCCATGCAGAATGTGCCCTCCTCAGTACCCACCACCAGGCTAACCCATCCTCCCACCCCCCTCCCCTCTAGAACCCTGTTTGTTTTTCAGAGTCCATCGTCCCTCATGGTTCGTCTACCCCTCCGATTTCCCCCGCTTCATTCTTCCCCTCCCGCTACCTTCTTCTTCTTCTTCTTTTTTTTTTCTTAACATATATTGCATTATTTGTTTCAGAGATACAGATCTGAGATTCAACAGTCTTGCACAATTCACAGCGCTTACCAGAGCACATACCCTCCCCAGTGTCTATCACCCAGTCACCCCATCCTTCCCACCCCACCCCCCACTCCAGCAACCCTCAGTTTGTTTCCTGAGATTAAGAATTCCTCATATCAGTGAGATCATATGATACATGTCTTTCTCTGTTTGACTTATTTCACTCAACATAATACCCTCCAGTTCCAGACATTTTTCCAAAGAAGACATCCAAATGGCCAACAGACACATGAAAAAGTGCTCAATATCGCTCGGCATCAGGGAAATCCAAATCAAAACCTCAATGAGATACCACCTCACACCAGTCAGAATGGCTAAAATGAACAAGTCAGGAAATGACAGATGTTGGCGGGGATACGGAGAAAGGGGAACCCTCCTACACTGTTGGTGGGAATGCAAGCTGGTGCAGCCACTCTGGAAAACTGTATGGAGGTTCCTCAAAAAGTTGAAAATAGAGCTACCATATGATCCAGCAATTGCACTACTGGGTATTTACCCCAAAGATACAAAAGTAGGGATCCGAAGGGGTACGTGCACCCTGATGTTTATAGCAGCAATGTCCACAATAGCCAAACTGTGGAAAGAGCCAAGATGTCCATCAACAGATGAATGGATAAAGAAGATGTGGTATATATATACAATGGAATATTATGCAGCCATCAAAAGGAATGAGATCTTGCCATTTATACCTTCTTTTTCTACTCTAATCTTGCTCTGTGGGGTAGCCAAAGTCGGACCTTTCCAATACAAATAAATGTCATTCTCTTTCTTTAAACTGTTCAGTGGCTTTACACTACTCTTAGAGTCAAAATCAAAATCATCAGCATGGTTCCCTTGGATCTGAACTTGTAGCCATTGCCTTTCTGTCCACCTTCATCAGGTACCAAACACCCTCTGTTTTCCACCCAACAGCTACATTTGCATTCTGTCAATTCTTAGAAACAGAAACTCTCACAACCTAATGGTCTCACTGCCTCAAATACCTTTCCTCCTTTCTTGCAGAGGAAAGACCTCATTCTTTAGATCTCAAATATAATTTCTCCAGGGTGGCCCTCTCTGAACTCTTAAGCTGGTTGTATTCTTGTGCTGTGTTCTTACCAACTGCTCTACAGTTTTTCTTCATAACAACAATCACAGTTTTATTCACATATGCATTTCAGTGTTTACAAATTCAATCTGTATAGATGGACAGCACATATTTTTGCACTTACTTTGGCATATAAAATATCTAATTACTTAATTAAATGTCTTATAAACTGGTTTCTGACTTTTACAAGTACTTAATTATGGCCAAAATATTTCAAAAATATTTCCAAATAACCCAATTAAATTTAATAACCTAGCAAACACCAGGATTCCAACATTCTGGTTATTCTAGACTTTGGGTTTTTTTTTTTTTTTTAAACCAATTTCATTAATGTATCTCTTCCTTGTGAATTTATAATTAGAGTTTTCAGGTAAGCTTAATGTTGATAGTCTTGAATTACATGTTGTGCCATTGATCTAAGTAGTTGCTTCAATGAGGGCACCATATCTAGAAATGAGAGGCTTCTCAGATTTTGTTTGCAGAGCATAGAGTTAGCATAGTACTGTCTAGATTGATACTCTTATCAACATCCTTAGTCTTTATCTTTTTGCTCATCTCTTTGTAAGTACAACTGAAGATGCATAAAATATGAGCAAATACATTGTTAGGAAAGTCAATGTTCACTAGTTTCCCATTATTTATTTCCTGTCCTCCAGGCTGTAAGCTCTATTGATCCTTACTCTTAGCCGGCATCTAATCTCATAACCTTTAAAACACCAAAAGTGGAGACACTCAAAATCTATATTGAATTTCAATTCCTTCCAAAAGATTTTCTAAAGAGAACAGCATGAAGTAGCACTTCTATCTCCAGGACTGATAATTGGTTTCTAGCCCAAGTTCCTGGAAACTCCACGATCCTAAGTCATTCAACAACTCTGTTCTCTAATTTCTTCATGCACAAAATATTAAATTTAATTAACTGATTTCTTGGATATTTCCCATTTCAACAAGTCATAACTAGAGTTGAGGTAGAAGACATTATACTGGTATTTTATTGCATACACTGAAATTATCATATGAAATTCAAAAATAAATCTAAAACTATCACATGGACATTTAACTTAGATATTCATATATTTAGGTAAGTATGTATAATGTATACAATGAATAATGTATGTAACTGTAAGGAATTATTCCCATTCTCATCAAGTGGTAAAAGAAGAGAGAATTAGATATATCAGATCATTTCATCTGTAAATAATACTAATGGCAAAAATCATGCTTGATTTGAATCATTTTATTTGAATTATTTGACTATGACATTCCATTTAGAATTAGATTTTACTAATATTTTCTTAGCATCACTTGAAGAACTAATTTAAACTCATCATTATATTGAGAGAATCAACAATATCTAATGAGATTTGGTAGATGAGACCAATTGTACAATATCCAAATAGTAAAATGAATTCAACAACAAAAAGCACACAGTAGTCGGGAGCCTGGGTGTCTCAGTTGTTAAGTGTCTGCCTTCGGCTCAGGTCATGATCCCATGGTCCTGGGATCAAGTTGCACATCGGGCTCCCTGCTCGGCAAGAAGCCTGCTTCTCCCTCTCCCATTCCCCCTGCTTGTGTTCCTGCTCTCTCTCTCTCTCTCTCTGTCAAATAAATAAATAAAATCTTAAAAAACAAAACAAAACAAAAAAAAACCAGAGTAGTCAATACTCTGCTTTATAGCTCCAGGATAATGTTCTCTATCGCTATGGTCCATATTACATATTTTTCATAAACTTGGAAATTAGAATTAGTTCTTCTTATCCTTAAAAAATCTGAAATTGTCCTCAAAGGAGAACCTAGAGGCAAAGCCAGCCAAATATTTTCTGCAGCTAGTGCAGGGTTAAAAATGTGGATCCTGGCAAGAATGAAATATATACGCAAGTACAACCTACAAAGTACAAATTGTACAATTTAGGTGAGTTGGTATCTTAGTTCAATGTTCATATTTGCACTTGAAATTGTTCTTCCTCAATATAAGGATGAATATAAAAATTACATTAATACTTAAAAATTTTTCTGTACTGTAAATGAATTAAGGAGCAAATTAAAAACAAAAACTGCTGAGTCCGTTATAAAATTTGCAGTTGATAAAAACTGCAAGACTAAATATTACATATAACCATAGATAATTATATAAAACAAATGAACTTAAACTATAAGAAAACTTTTCTCTCTTCTTTTCTCCCCCACTCTCTCTCTGAATAAATGACTAAATTCTGTCCCAAATTTACTAAGAATAATTGTATGGCAACATTTATGTGCCTTTTTCTGGGAAGAGCCATTTGCCTTCACCGATTTTCTGGAAAATAGAGCATCTCTTTCTCTGCAGAGAACAATGAATGAGGACAACGTTTTCAAGATGATTTGTCAAACTTGCAAGGCATACTGCCTCAATTTGTGGAACTAAATCTTTTGCTAGCAGAAAAGCAGTAGAGGGAGTCAAGTAGGCCAGATTTAAGGAGTCCACGGAATTGAACTGTAGAGATTTAGTAGTTTCTAAATGTCACAAGGCGCTTTAGTACTTTGTGTTTCAGAAGGGAAATTGGATTAAATAGTAGTTGCGCTGGAGGCCTCTGATCTGTTCCCCGTAAGCTGTGGTCCTTGAGCTACTTTAATCAAACCTTTGGTGAAGTGTGAGAGCGGGTTAAATGCCCAAGGCCCCTCAGGGACCACTGGAAATCTCACTTCTGTGGTTTGGGAAGTTCTGCTAAATTATTCAAATTTTATTCCAAAGCAGATTTGCCAGCAGTGATACGACGTCTCTTGGGTGTTGGTGTTTTTTCACTAGTAGACTCAGATTCTGTTTCTTAAATATAAACTAATTTCTTTCTACTTAAAAGAAAAAAAAGAAAAGAAAACTTTGGAATCATATAAGCTTGGAGGATAGCATCATTTTTGAAAAGAGTTGAATGTTTAACTTGGCAATATTAGTTGATCTGCAAAAAATGGAATTTATTTTCCAAACCTTGGTATTAAAATCCTACCACTACCCCTGTCATGACATCACTGTCACTCTGTATCACAGTTGGGAGAATTTAAAGAAGTCAAATATAAATAGCCTGGGGACAGAATAGGTTTTAATTTTAACCCAAGTCTTACTCACTGGAGAAGTGTTTTGACTGTCTAACTTCCATTTTTCTCCATTTAAAAAATTCCTAGCATTTTACAAAGCTTATTCTATTTGTTTTGCTGAACAACTTTTAGAAAAGCGTTTCCACAGAGAAAAGACAGCTTGAAAGTGCAGTGTAAAAACGTGGGCGTAAGCATGAAAAATACAGCATATTCAAGGCGCCCATCAGTCCTATTCTTTCCAAGAGAAATGGCTGTGCTGACGCTGTCTCTTTCCTTCATCCATATGCTTCAGGCTCACTCAGTTCAGCTTTGGATGGAGAACTAGACTGTTCTAGGAGGGAAGGGGAACAAACATATTTTGCCCTAACTATCACTTTGTTGTTGTTGTTACAGTAGCTTAGTGCACTCTTATTTATATGTGTTTCTTTTCCAGGTGAAGAGAATAATGTAGCTAAAATGTAGTTAGGATAAGTTTATATAATTTTTTGGTGCTCATTTAATGACTTAAACAAAAGGCACAAGGCTATAATGCCATTTAACTAAAAGAGTTTTTTTTTTTTTAATTTTTTTACTTATTTGACAGAGAGAGAGCACAGGTAGGCAGAGTGGTGAGCAGAGCCTTGGGCAGAGGGAGAGGGAGAAGCAGGCTCCCCGCTGAGCAGCGAGCCTGATACAGGACTCGATCCCAGGACGCTGGGATCATGACCTGAGCCAAAGGCAGGCTAGTGTCTACCAACTTTCTCCATCCGGAGGGTAACTTTTCCCTTTTGGGTAAGTAAGTAAGGATTTTCATCAATTGATGTCTCCCACTAAAATCAATTATTAAAATTATTTTTTAAATGATGATTTCTAAATTTTTCCAGCATTCTACAATAAATGACTTACATTCTTCTCTAAAATAGAGGTTTTTTCCTCCACCCTCTAATGACTGGATTGAGGTAGCTATCTTTCAAGTAAATGTTTTACTTCTCAAAAATAAATTTTAAGCTTCTAAACCTGAGGATTTCAATTTGAGTTGTTTTCTATCCCTTCAAAAGAAATGGCTACTATCAACAAGAAAAAGGGATTTCTACATATCTCCCAACAATTTTTAGATTGGGGAATAGATACCTGTATAGTGTGATTTAGATTTTTATAAGAAATCTGAGATGCAAGAGTTTTCTGAGACAAACAGTGTTAATTTTTATTTATATGGGACTAGATTGCCATCCCAGAAAACTCTATGGGGATTCTCTCAGGTTGAGAGCATCACAAACCTCATTTGAAAAATGAAATGCATAGAATTTATTATCTTGTTATTATGCATATGAATTATTATCTCTTATCTGTGAAGACATAAATATGGATGATAGGAAATACATATGAAAAAAAATTTGCTATGAGTTTCATACATGTGCATATGTAGTTCCTTTTTCTCAAGGAGTTATGCCCATTTTCTATCCTACTATTTTTCAAAGTATAGAAAACATCTCCCAAATTATAAAACTGAACACCCTACAAAGATATATGCAATTTTAAGATGTTTAAATGCCTAATAAGTAAAGGGACAAAGGTAGATAGTGAACATTTATCTCTATGAGCATAAATGTTTGCATATTTAAACATGCAGCTAAACTAACAGAAAAAATCAAGGAGAATGACAGGAAAAACAGCTTCATACTGCAAAAGATTACTGTGTCAAAAACATAATATTTTGTGATCATCATTCTTATGTTACAGCAAAGCCAAACAAATTGTCCACCGAACTGAGGTTAGAAATATGAGTGTGTCTAAAACCGTACATTTTGTGTAATAATGGATTAAAGAATAATCACATTAATAATCATGAAATTTTTGCTGTTATTTCTGTTGTTGGTTGATGATTTCCATGATAGTCAAATGAATAAGGTGATTGAATAAAAATTTAATGTAACCATTAACTCATTCCTGTGACCAAATGGTTTCTTCATATATAACTTGGTGTTTTAGTTTTGCAACTGTATTTAAGAATCTAAATATAATTACAGGCCTCTTCATGGCTGCATTAGCTAACAAGATCAACTACTTTCTTTGGTTCATTGAGTTATAGTTTATATTCAGTAAAATTCATACTTTTTAGATGTACAGTTCAGTGAATTTTGACAAATGTATATAGTCATTTATCCATAGCCATAATTAAATATAGAACATTTCCATCACCTCCAACGCTTCCCGTGTGTACTTTGTAATCAGTTCTAACCTTACTTCTTCATAGTCTCTAATATGATTTGGGTTTATAGAAATGAAATCAGAGTGTGTGGCCTGTTGTTCCAATTTAAATCATTTAGATTTCTTCCAGATTTAAGTAATATATAATGAGTGTATATCTCTTTGCTAAAATTCAAGCATAGACTCTTTAGCATCATTGATATTAAAAATGTTATTTCTGATTTTTATAAGTTTTTATTTTATAATTGGTTTTGAAATTAAGCACACTAAGCACACTATTTTTTAAATGCTACATTTGCCTTATCTATAGCTATGTATCTATCAATGTATATATTTATGTATATTTGTATGTACATACATATGTATGTATGTATCTACCCATCTGTCTACCCATCTATCTATCTACTTATTTCTCTGTTACACTATTTGAGAGTATGCCAACATTTCACCCTTATTGCTTCAGCAGATATGTACTAAGAACAAGTTTTACAAAATAATAATGAAATTATCACAGTCAGAAATTTTAAATCAATAACATTTTAATAATAATAAAAACTGTCTTCTCTCACTTAACAGAATACTTTAGAGCATGATCTATGTTGTTACATATATCATAGTTCATTCCTTCTTATTTGCTGAGAGCCATTACTTTTTATGGTTTACCAAAATTTATTTATCCATTCATCAGTTAGTATTACAGAAAAATCACAGTAAGGTATGTATTTTTGCCTACTTTGGATTTCAGCTCATTGGCAGCAAGAGATGAAGTTGTTTCACACTTGGGAAAAGCAGTCTCTTTCACAGTCCTTTGACCTCTGCTTGGCCACGAAAGGATGAGCCGTGGGCTCTGAATACTTTCCTACCAAGGGATCAAAAGTTCAGACAGCCTGTGTCAGGCTGATCATGTTGTGTGGAAATATCTTCCCTTGTTTCAGGCTCAATGTGTACTCCTTCAGTCTGCTTAAGCGTGTGTTTTGATGGCCCTCAGGCATGCCCCCTGTAGCATCCTTAAATAATAATGCACTGAAATGTGTAGGAGCACAGACAATTTCTGCAGTATGCTTTGCGAATAATTTATTACATGCCCAAACATGTATTTTTAGGTAGGACATTTACAAATATTTATTAAATACCTAATGTGTACCAGATATTGTTCTTGACTTTGGGAAGACCAGGTATGAACAGAATGAAGAAGGTCCATGTTGTCACCCAGGAGGTTAAAGTGGTAACACGCATAAATAATAAAGTAAAGATGGTAAACTGAGATTTGATTAATGAGAAACACTAAGCCACTTAAAAGTCTTGGAAAGAGTATGGCAGGCAGAGAAAAGCACAAAGGCGGTGGTTGCTAAGAGAGAACTAATAACGATATGACTAGGATTAGTAAACCCAGGGATTAGGGAGGGCCCAACTCATGTACAGTTTTATAGGCCAAGTTAAAGTGACATCTTTAAGGCCAAATTAGTCCTTAATTCGATACATATTGAATGCATACAAAGTGCCAGGTATTTCGTGAAATTCTGGGTATACATTAATAGACAAAATGTGTTTGGTGCTTATCTTCTTTTGTGGGCTCTACACAGGATTACAAACCCAAGTATTTGACAACAACATAAAAGAAAAATCCCTAAAAACTGTTAAATCAATGGGGAAGTAGATAATTCAATAATTCCATCAAGATCCTAGGCAGAGTTTCAATATTAGATAGTTATTTTGATTTTCATCTCTTTAATTAAACCAAGTTACCAAACTCATATCCAATATGCAAGGGCTTAACTCATTTATAGAACTATGTAGGTAAAATTATACATAATTTTCTAAACAAAGTGCTAAAAAATGTGGGAACTAAAAAAAAATGACTCACTGTACAAATTGCTCAGAATCTAAATTAAATTACAAATAACTTTGGTGATCTTGCTATGTATGGCAAGAGAAAGAAACAGAACGCATTAAAATAGTGTGTATAAAATATTAAATTCAACTTTATTGCATGTCAAAAATACAGAAGAAAATTTAATGCAGTATAAATGACCCATAAACGTTCATGTCTGCATTTAGAAAATCCTGGTGATCTCAAAGCCTAAAATCTCTGTCAGCCAATTTAAACTGAATTGACTTGAGATATTGCCACCAAGAGAACCTGGGGACATAAGGTCATAAAAAAGGAGATTACTCCAGTTTAAATCATAGAGCAATTGCATAGTACATCAGACTGAAACTTTTTTATTTTAAATATTTTATTTATTTATTTGAGAGAGAGAATGAGATAGAGAGAGCATGAGAGGGGGGAGGGGCAGAGGGAGAAGCAGACTCCCCACCGAGCAGGGAGCCCGATGCGGGACTCGATCCCAGGACTCCGGGATCATGACCTGAGCCAAAGGCAGTCGCTTAACCAACTGAGCCACCCAGGCGCCCCAGACTGAAACTTTTAAAATTAATTTTTGCTTTATTTATGTATTTACTTACATTTAGAAAGTAAAAAAAAAGGACCAGGATATTCTTTTTTTCTCATTACATGTGAATAGGGATCCATTATATGCTCTTTTCTGTTTAAACAGATTTATTGAACATAAACCTTATATGATGGCCTTGTAGAATTAGGTATTATATGAGGATTTGTTCTGACATGCACATTAAGTTGACTGACTATACCCATCATGAAAAAAAAGTTTTAATGGCCATCACTGCCAAGTTAACCACGGGCTCTGAAAATGCATCTCTGTTCTTTGAGGCCTATAATAAATATTCTGTATCAATTAATTGTGCTGGGAATCCAGCTTTCTTTCAGTGAGCTATATTAGTCCTACTAGTATGGATTAGAGAACAAGACTAAGATTTATTGAAGAATATAAGCAGATTTCACTCATTCATTGGCTTTCTTTACATTGAAATGGAAACGTATTACAACGGAACCCTATCAAAACATGCCACATGTTGATGGATTCAGAAAAAAAAGTTGGTTACATTATGCTTTCTAAAACACAACTATAAATATGGGTTTTTTTTAAAGATTTTATTTATTTATTCATGAGAGACAGAGAGAGGCAGAGGGAGAAGCAGGCTCCCAAGGAGCAGGGAACCTGATGTGGGACTCGATCCCAGGACCCTGGGATCATGACCTGAGCCGAAGGCAGACGCTTAACCATCTGAGCCACCCAGGCGCCCTATAAATATGTTTTAAACTATTTGGTGTGTTTGTTTGTTTTGAGTGGTACCTGAAAAGATTGGTGCTATGCAATCAGGTAAAAGAAATCTCAGCCTAGAGGCAGAAGTGTCTCTAAAAGTCTAAATCCCCAGGAATTTGTGGACATCACTGGTAGGGCTTTGGACATGGACAGTGTATTGAATGGGGATGTGAGTCAATGTATCTAAATTTCCAGCTAAATTCTTGCAAACTCCTCTCCCATCTTTTTTTTTTTAGTTTCTGCTGCAGTATTTTTCCTCCCTCACCTTTTCTGTAGAGCACTTTGTGATTACTTCTCTAGTAATGATGTGTATCATACTATACCAAATTATGAATGCATGTTCTCTTCTGTGTCTTCTGAACTCTGAAAAATCTCATCCAAACAAAATATGCACACATTCTCTCTCTAGGATAGGGACTGGATGTATTCATCTCTGTATTTCCAGATGCTTAGCTGACATAATGTACAATATCCATATAATAGGATGTATCATAATGTGTTAGTGATATTTATGTGCTGTATCGTAGGTAATCAGTAAATGATGTACCGAATGACTACAGGATGGATGGTCAATGGATGGGGGATAGTGTATTTTTTTTTAACTATTGTAGATTTGATGCTTACATTCTTATAATTTGAACTATAATGCTCACGTTTGTTGAAAATATGTTGAAGACCATCTCAAAACTAAAGGACAAACAACTTAGTAAGACCAAAACAAAATTAATTTACATATGTATTTTATTGCTTATTTTATATGTATCTATTGTTTATTTTAATGCACAAAGAATGATCAGCTATGGTATAATCTCCAAAGTTACAAAGAGTTTCTGCTCATAGCTTGTACAATTTGGGGGGAGGGAATTTAAAAAAAAAAAACAATTATATGAGTCATATAAGAGCATCTGATTCACTCTTAAATTAGCTAATATTGACTTTTAAATAGCTAGCACAGAAATAAAAAGGATATAATTTACATATATGTCGATGTCTGCTATAGGTAAATTGTATTTTTCTAGATCTGACATTGGGAGAATAATACCAAAATTAGTGGGATGCCTGGGTGGCTCAGTTGGTTAAGCGTCTGCCTTCAGCTCAGGTCATGATCCCGGGGTCCTGGGATCGAATCCCACATCGGGCTCCTTGCTCGGTGGGGAGCCTGCTTCTCCCTCTGCCTGCCTCTCCCCCTGCTTGTGTTCTGTCTCTCTCTCTGACAAATAAATAAATAAAATCTTTAAAAAAAAAAAAAGAAAGAAAAAAATACCAAAATTAGTATTTAATTATTGAGTGCCTACTATACCTTGCACTGTCCCAGACGATTTAAATATTTTATTTAAATAATATATCAATCATATGTGCTAGGTAGTAATATTAATGTCAAAGTCAAATGTTTTCAGGAAAATTAAATCAGTTTCTCAAGGTCTCTAAGCTGGTAAGCTACAGAGGGACAATTTGGCCACACGTCCATTGACCACTCAGCCAGGAAGCAGTTCAAATTCACCTGCTACCAACAGCAAAACCCAGCTAAGGAAAGGCCAGTGCAGGAGTTTCTTTGTTCAGATCTGTTGCATTAACTAAAACAAAATTGTCTGTTTTAGCTGTTGCATTGGAATTGCTCTTGAAATGTGTTGCCAATAAAATTTATCTCACATAATATTGGGAAAGAAATAAAAGCATTCTATTTAAAATGTTACACTTGTCAGGAAAAAATTCTGGAAGACTTTGATAAGGTTATACCCTCTCTGGAGATACTGTCCATGGCCATCTCTATTCCCTCATGATCATGCCATTAGACATTCCATGACCTCAGAAAATAGATCTCTCGTACCTCCAAAAGAGGTCAAGCTGTGCCTCTTCTTTATTTCATACCTTTGGTAATCTATTATTACAGAGGTTTCTGTGTTTTATTTGTTCAGTAGTCTGTGGATTTACTGAGCTTATGCATTATTACTGTTTTATCTCCATACATATTTGACACCCAGCAAGCTATTATTAAATGTTTACTAAATAGAAAAGGAAAAACAGTTTCTATATGCATTCAAAGAAGTATCAGCTGCTGATATTCATAGATAGAAGAGTTGGCAGTAGTCTCAGGTAATTATAAAGCTATCCCTTAAAGATATGGAGCAGTAATTTAGGGAATCTACAGGAAACATTTTGTTAAATGAATGTTGGCCTGTGACAATATGGATATGACCTATGGAGGCAGATCTTTGCTAAGATACCTGTAATGGTAACATTCATTGTGGCACAATTTTTAGGAATCTCTTTTAAGGTTTCTGGATTTGTATGTCAACTGTCACCTTCTACCAATATAGATCATCTGTGAAAATTTGATGATGCTTTTACTTGGGGAAAAAGCATTGCAGAAATATTTACCATATGACTATATTTTATAAAATATAAGATTAATTTATGTGTAAAGGAACTTTCATGCACTCTCACATCTATACAATACATTTATGACCTTGCTCAAACTATTTAATTGATCTTCTTTTTTTTTTTAGTGAAGGAGAGAGCCCGAGTGTAAGTAGGGGGAGGGGCAGAGAGAGAGAATCCTAAGCAGGCTCCACAATGGGCATGGGCTGGATCTCACCACCCTGAGATCATGATCTGAGCCGAAATCAATAGTCGGGAGCTTAACCGACTGAGCCACCCAGACGCCCCTTTAATCTATTTTTAACATGAAAATGAGACTATGATAACTTTCTTGAAATATTTTGAAAATTAATCAATTAAACAATAAAAAGGGATTAGAAAGTAATGGAACACGGCAAAATTTCAGTAAGTGTCAGATATTATGAATATTATTCATGTAAAGGAAACTTATCGTTAGAGAATATAAGAGAAAGCTTAATTAAACAAATTATATTGGAATGTAAAAAATTTGTAGAAGTGGAATGCTTGACTTTTAATTTGAGATTTTAATTAAAAACATACAAAGCTATCATGCGGTCAATTAGCTTTTGTGGTTTGAAATTAGCTAAGTAATAACAAGTATTTAGATTTGTAATATAACCATTCCCTGAGGGCTCATTTCTCAAATTCAACCTGGCCTGCTTTTAAATATTGAATTAATTTATTAAAAATAAATACAAATTCAAAATTACAGTTACAAATTCAAATTTTTCCATTAAAAGGAAAGTATCCATTTGTGCAAAGTCTAAGTCTTGAGAATTCTTGTCAATAGTCATTCACTGGTTCTTAGATTCTTAGTACAGGAAACTAATTCAAATCTGAAAGATAAATGTTAAATGGAGAATAGGAAATTGTACACTGTCTTTAGCAAACCATCGAGCCATAAGTAAATGCTTCATAGTCACAAGCATTGAAAATTTCTATGTATCAAACCAACCAAAAGAATAATATATTCTAGAATTTATATATTCCTAGAATTTCTGTAACTTTTCACTCTAAAAATATTGCAATATAGAATATCTGTTCTTACTTTCTATTCACAGATTACTGCAAGCATAATATGTCTGCCTGAAAAGTTGCCAAAGTAATGAAAGAATGTACGAAAATATATAAGAAGAAAGATGTTCCTAAATGCTGCCTTTTGAAAAGATTAATCTTCCATGAATGATTTATTCTATTAAAGTAGTTTACTCAAGATAAGATAGCAGTTATTAAAAAGTGTTATACTGACTGAGGACACTTTTCCTCACAGACTCCCTTCCTTTCTCAGATAATTAAACACTATCTTGTGAACACTACATTCTCCTTCGCCTTTAAGCATGTATGAGTAAATTGCATTTTCAAGAAATTCTTGCTCCATCCATCATCTTTTCAAAATGGTGTTTAGTCACTATGATCCCCTGTCATATTGAAAGCCTGGAAATGCATTGTTTCTCAAATGAAATCACTTGAGTGTTTTTCTACCTGTGCAGTACCTGTTAACCAATAACAAATAATGCTCCGGAGGGTTGAAACGTGGTGCCCTTATTCTTCTTGGTCATCTATTCATATGATTTCAAATATCAAGCGTACCAAGACAACTTCGATTTATATTTCTAGACTTGACCCCTTGCCCTCTCTTTCCCTGTGTGTTACACAGCCGCTGAACTTTTATTGATCAGAAATGGGACCAAATTTTCACCTTCCTTTCCCATTTCTCCCTTCTTTCCAATAATTTCTAAAATAATTCTGGTAAACCCCAAACCTCAGAAGCTATGAATCATCTTTTACTCTTCTCAGGCCTTGCTCACTCTGTGGAATCAGGTACTAAAACGTATTCTCCTCTGAATCCAGCTTTTCTTCTCTCGTTTTACTACCCAGTGTTTTATCCAGGTGTGTTGAGACTGAAGCAAACTTATTAAAATATGTCATTGATAACTTTGTTTGGAAGTAACACTAATAGTAAATATTAGGGGCACCTGGGTGGCTCAGTTGGTTAAGTGTCTGACTCTTGGTTCCAGCTCAGGTCATGATCTCAGGGTAGTGAGATCCAGTCCTTCATAGAGCCCCAGGTCAGGGTCCACACTGGGGCGGAACGTGCTTAAGATTCCCTCTCTCCCGCTGCCCTTCTCTCCCCAGCTCGTGCTCTCTCTCTCTCTCTCTCTCAAAAAAAAAAGAGGAAATATTAATATCTTTCTCAGGCCATATTATCTCTCTTCCTCAAATTATTCCACTGCCTCAGTTTTACCTGCTTAAATAAAACTCACTTGCAAGATTCAAGAACCTTTGGAAAAAAGCTTCAATTCATGCCATATGCTTATTACCTATTGAATCGTTTTATCTATTCAGACTTTTTTCCTCTCTCACAGGTTTCTTTTTTAGCCTAAGATGAATTATTCATTCAGTGCTATTTTTAGGGTGTGCTGTCTTCCAGGTTCTGAGTTAGGCACCAGAAATTACAGATGAACAAGTTATAGTTCCTACTCTCAAGGAATTTGGTTTTCCTTGGGGGTAGGGGAGTACAGGTAAGTGGACAGTTTAGTTTTGTTCACTGTGGTAAAGAGCAGAAATGAAGAGATCTGCAAGGAGCAAAGACATGGGTAGCTAGGGTGCAGCAAGGTCACTGAAATACAGATTCACTGAAGAAAAGTTAGAGAAGGACTCTCCAGGTAGGAGAAAACCAGTGGAAATGGAGAGGCAGAAAATAGAGCAAGGTATTTTGAGAACCATGATGATTTCAATAATGGCAGAATCAACCCCCTACAGGGGGCAATTTCTATGGAATAAGCCTTTAAAGTAGAGTTTCAAATTTTTATTGGAATGAGTCTTAGTGTGATCAAAATTTAATAATGATTATTTTCTCCAATTTGTATATAGATTGTTCATTCTCAAGCATGTATTTGTATTATTAAATGAGATTATTCCATCTTAAGCATTACCTTTATACAAGCCAGCATTTACTTGTAGGTTCTTGTATTTCCTTTGTTATTATAAAGTTTTAAGGGCCAGATTTTGTATTTGGATTAGGTAAAGGATTCAACAGTATCTAAATTGGCTGTCTGGATTCCCAAGGGTTGGTCAGAAAGGTTAGGTTATTCATTGCTAGGAAAAGAGAAAGACAGGCAAACTTCTGTGCCCATGTGGCTCCCTCTATGTGACTCAGCCTTTCAACATGCTTTCCTTTGACCAAGCTGACCCTTCTCCCCCTTTAAAGTCTCAGGGTCACTGATTACCTCCTGAACCTATTTACAAAGTTGTGCGCTGCACTAAGTGTTCTTTCTCTGTGACCTAAGATGAATCTTTCTTTAACTGTGTCATTGTCTTTACACAATAATCTTAAAACAATCTTTATTAAAATTTATCTTTCATACTACATTATAAGATTCTTAGGGTATATCTTCCAGAGTTTTATTCTCAGAGCCAAGTACACGGTCTGGTTTACAACAGGGTCACTTCACCTGTGACCTTGTATATTCTCAACAACCAGTGTTTCTGCAGCCATGTATTTCATAAATGATGCTAAAAAGTAGAATAGCTTCATGGAAATGAAAACATAATTAGTGTAAACAACTGTCAAACACACACAGACACGCAGACACACACAGATACACAAAGAACAAGTAAGGATATTTAAGGAGATTGGTTGTATTGAGGGGATTGGAAATAGGCTGAATACCCCAGATCTAAAGATTCAAGTGTCTCAGCAGGGTGGTTTTGCTGTGCATTTTCCAGGAGGCAGTAAACATGTTGGAGATGGGCTGATTTACATTTGGGTTGTTCTGAAGTAAGGAGAGTCTCAGAAAGTTATTTTCTGTTATTTAAATGCTTTTCTCTGTGGTTACCTGGTTTCAGCAGAATAAGCAATTCTAATTGCAGCTAATTACACAGGAGACGAGTGGCAAGTTGTAGTCTGTGTCTGGCCTTGACAACAGGTTCAGGCAAAAGAGAAATGTCTAGGACTTTTCACAAGCAAACAAGCAGGTCTTATGGGAATCATGCAAGAGAGTGGACAAGGGTCTTATCTAAGCCAAATGGAGAAGGGTCCTTCTTTGTAGTAAGTCATTTTCCAGAAGATATGAAGTTGAGGAATTTTGGAAAAAATAAATTAGGGATGTTTCTACACTGTCTTTGTTCTCGAAAGTAAGAATTCAGGAATAGTGCAACATTATGTTAAGCTAATTAAACAAGGAGGGCTTTAGATGAGGTAGCTCTAATGCTACCGTGGCCTACCAAAATCTAAGCCTGTTTGTTAAAAAAGAGACAACAGGCCCAAAATGGAGTCACTTGAGCTAAGCCTATTTCACCAAACCGAGACTTAATACCTAACATAATGGCAGTTTCAGGCTTTCCCTGGAATGTAATCTTAACGAGTCAGTCTGGAATTTCTTGGTCAGTGCTAGAGGGATAATTCACCTCAAAGACTCCTGCCATTCCCCCAAAGGAAGGTGATCTTTTCTAAAACTATCCACTCTTTACTAATAACTTTTGTGGAGAACAAAGGCAAATGAAATATAGAAAAAAATTTAAAACTTCCTATAACTTAGAGCCCACTGACAAGTACTTAAGACAGAGTGACCTTCCTCAAGGAGCTTATCTGCCTCAATGTTAATACTTTGCTAGAGACAAAAGACTGTCTTTAGCTTGACATGAGCCTGACCTCCAGGATCCTATAAAAATTCCTCTGGGGACTTCCTTTATCTCTACCCCCCCCCAAAATATGTATATGTTAGCATCATTCTCTAAACATATGGCCCATTGATACACATCTGAAGGGTCTCATGACTTGGGTTTTGCTAGAAAGTAGTAAATGACCTTTTCCTAACAACAGCTAGACCCTCAAGGTCCTGGACACCTTGCTTCCAAATTCCTTAGAGACTTATGTTATCACTCACCCCTTTCCAACTTGAAAGTATGGAATCAGTCACTCCTCACAATCCCAGTGCGGCTCTTTCGCCCATGGGTCCTGTCGCTGTGCTTTAATAAAACCACCTTTTTGCATCAAAGATGTCTCAAGAATTCTTTTTTGACCGTTTGCTCCCAGACCTCAACATTTCACATCAATAATTTCCTTGTCATGCCCCTTTCTGCCTATACACGTCTTTCTTTTCTTTTTTTTTTTTTTACCTCCTTTCTATTTGTTAGATGGGATGCCATCTGATTCATCAATTGTTGAATAAAGCGAATTAGATCTTTAAATGTACTCAGGTTAATTTTTTTTTAACACTGTAAATACATCAACCTTAGAAAATCAAAACACTAAGGACAACCAATCACAAACAAACACTAGGCTTTCAGCTGTAACCAATCCAAGCATTTCCTTTCTTACTTCCCCACTTTCTCTATAGAAGTCTCCTGACCACCCCTTGAAAGAGCACTCTTAACCACATCTGGTGGGTGTTGCCCAGTTGGAATAGATTTTTGCTCCAATAAATTCTTAAAATTTTTAATATGCCTTAGTTTATTTTTAACAACTGTCACAGCTTACTGAATATGTACAATGAGAGAGTTTCTGGTATTTGTTATTTAATGCTGTTTATTATCAGTTACTCTAACTTACTTATTTTTATCAAAATTAATAACTAAATATATTCAGGAGTTTTCTTCTGCTAAAAGTCTTTTTTTTTTTTTTTTTACAGAAAACCTACATAGGTCCTAATTCCATTGCCACCTTTAATTTTTTTTTTTTGTCTCAAAATGCCTCCAAATTACAGTAATATAGCATTACTTCCAACAGATGTGAACTCATTTTTAAGGTCAGAAATATGACTCCAAAAATGTGCTAATATAGGGGAAAAAAGGTTGATGCCTTTGTTTAATTTCATTAGTAAGCAAGATTTTTTTTCTTGTTCTACATAGAAACTAGGTTAAGTTTTCAGTTTCAAAAGTCTTATAAAATAAATGACCATGTGTTTGATCTATACAGGCAACATAGAAACCATGCACTTTAAAACTGAGGAGAAAAGGGACTTGGATTTAATGCTAGAATTTATGCTTCATATAATTGGTTAGATATGGGTCAAATTGATGAAATATTTCATTGATATTGTCCTGCCAGAATTCATAAGTATGCTATAATTTTGCACTGGTTACTGTTCTTGAATCTATATTAAAATAACAAAGATACAGTGCTGTGATAGATGGTGCTATAATATTGATTGTTTATAGACTTTCTTTTTCTTTATCATGTAACCCCAGGGAGTCCTGCCTCCTTTCAAATGTATTTTTCTTACCAATTGGGCTATAGGGATTAACATGAAACAATAGCAGATTTCTTCTTAACCTTTCTATCTAACAAAATGTAGCATTGTTAATAAGACTGAGTTGTGATATAGGAAAAAAAATTTCTTCTTTATAATAAATTTTCAGAAAAATACCTATTGTAATCAATGTAAGCCCAATTCCTTTGAAATACAAACCTAAAAAGAAAGAATGGACAAATTTATATCTAAAATGTTGATATTTTGTGAATAGAGTATTGTTATTTAGATGTCTTTTCAGCATCATTAAAAATCAGCCATAGCAAGAAAAATCTATGCCAAAAAACTATATTGTTTTCTTCTTAGTATACAAATACACACAGAGAGGAGCAACTGGGTTCCCGTCAGTCTTTTGAGCATCTGACTCTTGATTTTGGCTCAAGTCATGACTCAGGGTCCTGAGATGGAGCCCTGCTTTGGACTCTGTGCTCAGCGCAGAGTTTGCTTCGTATTATCTCTCTCCCTCTTCCTCTGCCCCAGCTCCCTCTCTCTCTCAAATAAATAAATAAATAAATAAAATCTTAAAAAAATACACTCAGAGTAACAAAATATGGCAAACAATACAAAGGAAGTTTTTCTGGTTTTTTAACCTGCCTAATTCAAAGACAGGCCTAGGCAAAGAAGATTTAACTCTAATCTTTGTGACTGATGACGGTTTTTCAAGATCCACAACTCCAAAGACATAGTCAATAAACACAACTCTTAAAAATATAACCAGCTCTCTTCTCCTCCATAAAGCCAATTCTAAAAGATTTCTCACTAAAGGATGGTTTGTAGATCTTCAACAGAAATTTTAGAAATATTAAACTTCTATTACTATTCCGTATCTTTGTTAAACTCTTGTAAGATCAGAAGTGATGGAAATGACTGTGAAATTGTTTAAAAATGCATGCCTCCTCGCAGGAGTAGGGAAAAAAATGACCATTTTGAAATATGCCCTGAGCATTCTCCAAAACAAAGACCTACTCTCCAGGGGAAAGATTATGCCAGTCTTATCCCTACCAGAAGGGAGTCTGTTTACCCAATTCCACACCCTCTAGCCCACCTCTCTTATCTGAGAGGGGAATTGGGAGCTAAGTAACACTTGTCAAAGTCATAGCCCTGGCCATAGACCCACTAAAAACTTGGATTTAATCATAATATTATAGAATGCTTCCTCTTACCACCACAATAGCAGAGATCCAGAATTATAAAAGCAGATTACAATTTAAATAAATACAAGACTCAGAATCTAACTTGGAAAGAGCTCTTAAGGAAGCTCAGAGAAAAGAGGGGAGATAAAAACAAGAACACTGGAAGAAGGTGAAGACTCTGGCCTATACAGCTACAGAAATATTAAATATAGCCTGACTCCTAATCAGAAAAAACATAAAACTCATAAAAAATTTCTTTTACTTTGGTTCATATTTCCTGATACATCATATCTAGATTTTAACCAAAAATTACAAGGCATGTGGAAAGGCTATAGAAAACATGGTGCAAAGGGACAAAGTAAGCATCAGAACCATACACAGATTTGGAATTATGAAACAAAGAATTTAAAATAAAATAAAATTTAAATGAAATAAAATAATTGACTAATAATATAATCGATAAAAAATAAAATTCTTAATGTATTAAGGTCTCTAATGAAAAATGTAGGTAACATGAAAGAACAGATGGGTAAAGTAAGTAGAGAGTTAGAAACTCTAAGAATCAAAATGACATGCTTAAAATAAAGCACACTGTAACAAATGAAGAATAACTTTGATGAGCTCATCAGAGATTGGATAAAGTGTAGAGAAGAATCAGTGAGCTTATCTATCAATATTGACAGTAGCATTACTCACCATAGCCAAAAGATGGAAACAACCCTGGTTCATCAATAAATGCATAGATAAGGAAAATGTGCTATATATATATATATATGCAATGGAATATTATTCAGCCATAAAAAGAATGAGATTTTGATTATGTTACAATGTGAGTGGACCTTGAAACATGGTAAATGAAATAAGCCAGACATGGAAGAACAGATATTATATGACCCAATTTATATGAGACACCTAGACTAGGCAAATTCATAAAGACTGAAAGTAGAAAGGAGATTAACAGGGGCTGGAGGGAGAAGGGAATGGGGAGTTATTTGTAATAGGTACAGAGTTTGTACTAAGAATGATGAAAAACTTTTTAGGTCTAGATAGTGGTGCTGTTAGATCACTTTGTGAATGTATTTACTGCCACTGAAATATACACCTACAAATGGTTAGAATGATAAAAAAAATAAGTTTTGTATATTTAACCACAATAAAAAAAAAAAGAACCAGTAAGCTTGAAATTGTTTCCATAGAAACTCGCTAAACTGAAAGGGAAACAGAAAACAAAAAATTTTTTAAAAGGTACGTAATATCCAAGAGCCATGTGAGACTCTCAGATGGTTTTCCATACATGTAATTGGTACACCTAAAGAAGTAAGAGAGACTAGAGCAGAAGAAATATTTGCATATTCTAATAATGGCTGAGCTGTTTCCAAAATTAATGACAAACACAAAGCTTCATTTCCAGGAATCTTGGAGAATACCAAGCAGGGTAAACATCAAACAGTCTATGCCTAGTCATATTATATTCAACTGCAGAAAACCAAAGACATCTTGAACATCTTGCAAGAAGATAGGGGGGAAAATATACCTCTTCTATAGCAGAACTAGAACAGGTATTGCATAGGACTTCTCTTTATAAACAATGCAAGCAAGAAAAGAAGAGAATGAGTAAAAATATTTAAAGTATTGAAGGAAAAAACACCAGCCTTGTTCCTTCACCGCAGGTTGTTACCAGGAAATGAAGACTTCACCTTTAAGAGCTGTTCCCTTCCACTTTCTTTCCCATTCTTCTGAGATTTAGTACCTCTGGAACCCTCAAGAACACTGTATGCTTTTTCTCTGTGTAAGTAGAGGGCTTTGCCCCCTTGTAGTCAGTCATTTTCATGACACTTCCTAGTCAAAGGGAGCTCCTTCTGGAATTAAAGTTGGGTTCTGATTCCTGACACCTAGCACTGCAATGTTCTCTCCGTATTTTGCCATTCCCGGTGACTCTCCATTAGTTGGTCCCAGTTGGTTTAGCAAATGGAAAGATGCAAATTTAAATAGTTTTCTCTCTTCAAGTTTAACTGAAGATAGTGGTTGTAGATTTTGTTGTTCTGTTCTTTGTGTTGCTTACAATGATATGAGAACTGGGAAGTGTTGTGAGCAAGTCACCTCCATATTTCTA
Organism: Neomonachus schauinslandi; assembly: GCF_002201575.2. Taxonomy (NCBI): domain Eukaryota; kingdom Metazoa; phylum Chordata; class Mammalia; order Carnivora; family Phocidae; genus Neomonachus; species Neomonachus schauinslandi. The sequence continues at coordinate 9,469,638 of NC_058416.1, forward strand.
GTGGGACTAGAAGGTCTATGTGGGGACCAAGAGGGACACCTCATGATGGATTCTGGGAACTCTGTCAGAGCCAGATGACAAGCCAATTGGGATCACTATTTCCACCTTCCCCAAATGTGAAGGGATGTGCCTTTTCAAGTGCTTGGCATTCTTTTCCCTCCAGTGAGAAAGAATATGCATGCCTGAACTCAATTCCCATGGCATCATAGACTCTTGTCCTTCAGGTTCTGGGCTCTAGGGTTTTCATTACCTATCTAATAGTAATTGAGATAAAGTCATGTTCAAAGAGCTGCCTATTTTTTTCTGAGCTACAATGTCACTCTTCTGCTCAAAGTGTTGTTGACATGGAGGAAGGAGTGGTTACTGTGGTAAAACACAGCCATATAATGTACCCATGTGAGCACTAATCCAAGCTCACCTCCGTGCAGAACCCTGAGAAAATAGGGATTTGTATACTTGCTGACACGTGGACTTCTGATTTCCAGGCTTTGCCCAGCAATACCGATGGTATTTAGCACAATCTCTGTGAAAAATTACTCAAAAGTAGTATGTTTCTATTATATTAATAAATTTATAAAAGGTGTAGCAATCTAAGGCACAATTAAACATTTAAAGCAACAGTAATAAAGCACTAAATCATGATGGGAAATATATTTCTGGGCACCTTCAGCTTAAATCCAGATTTTATAAAGGCAGAAAACCAGAGGCCCAAAATTACACTGAATTTCTCCTATTTATATTAACATCCTTGTCACAGGAAAGCTGGCAGTTATTATTTCTCAGTTTTAAAAATTGTTTCATAACTTTTTTCCCCTGAATTAGAAATTTAGAGTCCCTAGGTAATAGAAAACCATCTAAGTAAAAACAAACAAACAAAAAACAAAAACTATTAATTTTCTCAAATGATAATCTCCTTAAGTCTTTATCTTACATATGTTAGCTTAGCATAACTTAGTATTGAATAAGACAGTATCACTCGAATCAAACAAGTTCAGCTGTGTGCCCCAAAACTTAGCAATAAGGTAGGGGAAGCCTAAAAATAAACAAAATAAGCAAAGATGGCATGGCTTTCACATGAATACAGATTAAGAAGACTGATATGATTAAAGGTAAGTGGAGGTATATGATCACATTCCAAATCTTGAAATATTTCAAATTATCAAAATCTTTTTAAACTTTGCAGGCTATGAATTGCCTAGGAATTAACCTAATATTGTAGAAAGCTCTATTTTGAAACAAGTGACAGATACATTTGTAATATCTATAAAAAGCTTAACTTAGATCAGGGTTTGTATTTCTCAGGAAGGTAAATTTCATCCAAATACAATTAAACACATTTTCATAAATAATCCCAGCAATAACCAAATATACAGCTTTTGAAAAGTGAGCGTTCTGTTTTGCTTTGGTTTTGTTCTTTTTTTTTTTTCTGGAAATATTCAGAGTGTAGAGAACCGCAGATTTTGATATGAGAGTATGCTTCCTGTTTCGGCCTGGGATAGTTCTATATTCTATGGTTATTTAAATGGATGATTTCTAAAGAGACTTTTAATAATAGAAATAAAGGAGTGTTTTTCTAAAAACAAACAATGTAGGTACTCTTAAAATCAAACATAATGTGCTCTCATTATTACATATGTAATATGTGTAACACCAATAATAAATCTTTACTTTTTGGAGAATGCATACAGAGGCAAAATTGAGTACAATTTGTTCTTTTGAAACTTTGCCTAACTGCAAAGTAATGTGTGTATTTTCAGATCTGCTGAAAGCTTATTCATGGGCACCTGAAAGCTTATTCATGGCCAGTCCTCTCAGATGAGCAGATAAAGGCATGGATGGAGGGTGCATTGCATTGTCAGTGGGCTACTCAGTGTATTTTCCCATTTAAATACCTGGTGGAAGGATTTTTGCCCTTCCCTCTTTTTTTTCTTTCCTCTCTCAGTGCAAAAGGGCAATTGGAACTAACCACCTTTGGTAGGGCTTCCATTGTGACATTCTTCCGATATTGGTCCTACCCAGAGTGCTTCATTTGGATTTAGTATTCTGAAACATAAGAATGGGTTCTTACTATCAATCATTGATTAATGCTGTTGGAAACTTTCAAATCACCTACGTATCATACTAAAAGTAGAACTAATATTAGTTTTCAGAGCTAGGAAACTGTTCATAGGACTCAGAGGTAGTCCTCCCTGTGGTCTCAGGGAAAAGTGAATCTGTTCTCGTCAATAAATCTGATACAACTTCCCAGAGTGAATGTGTCATCCACTCCTTCACTGGTTCCATGTTCGCATTTCTCAGCCCATGTTAGCTTCATCCCCTGACCACATCTTCCCCGTGGTGTGTCAGCCTTAACATGCGTCACATTATGAAAAGAACTTTTTTCCTGACTAGTGGACCTGTGTTCTTTAAGTCATAATTGCTGTGTCATCAATTGTGACGGTGCCAAGGGGAACCAGAAATAAATCTTGCCCTCAATAGCTACTTCCCTATTCTCTCTATTGTGAAGATTGGCTGGTTTGCGGGGGCCTTTATGGAAGGTTCTTTATTCCAGATCTCAATGACTGCTCGACGTTTTCTTTAGTTTCTCCTTCTAGAGCCAGATACCAGGATTATAGCATCTGAGTAATTCCTTAAGTCCTTCTCATACAAATAGAAATTTTCCTTTATAAAAACCAATGACTTAGTTTGACTTTCACTAATATATAGTCAATATATATCATATAAATATTAAAATACATACATATGTATGTATATATACATAAATCCATGTGTATGTGTATACACATGTATATATTTACCCTTTTCAGTGTGTTTTCAGTTTCCAGGATTCCAAAGAATTCATTTTATATGTATTCATTTCCAATACTCACTCATTACCATGGTATTACCATGGCAACATCTTATCTGATTACTACCTGATCAGGCTAACTTTTTTACAGCTATTGTACAGTGATATAAGCCTATCCAACACAAGGAGTGTGACATTCTATCTTGGTATATGCAAATTTCTCCCCTATTACCTTCATTCCCCATTAACTTACCCAGTGACACAGATAAACCATATTTCACAGGAATGGAGACAAAGTGCTCAGCTCAGGATTCACCTGAAAACTCCAATCTCTCATCCCCAAATTCCTTTCCAAATCACTTTCTTATGTACAAATCAGAACATACGGAGCTTTCCAATGTAATCTTGGAAATATCACAAATGTTTCAAGGTCTTTCTATTTTTCACTATTTCTCCTTATAGCATTTTTTTAAAATTTCTGCAGTGATTCAGACAGAAACAAAAAAGATCTCAATTCATCATCCATGTTTTCCATGTCACTTGGTCTCTATGAGCCTTGATAGAACACGTATCACAATGCTCACACCCCCATTGTTGTGCTGAAAACACAGGATAGATTCCTTCATTGTCCTCTCCACATTCTTTGGCAGCTTTGTTTTTCCCCAACCCCATCTGTCTTTAGCGGCTCAGCTGAATTTTTATTCACATTTTTGGATCTCGAAATTAATAATTAAAAGGTTTTGTGTTGCTGTTAGATAAAACTTCGAGCCCAAAACTCTAGTGACCCATCTCTTTCTATCTGCCCCACCCCCAGAAGTTCACTCAAAATAACCTCAGATCCATAAAATTGTGATAACATTTTAAAACTCAGGATGCTAAAACGTTATTGCATTTATCCATTTATAAATATGAATATAAAATTATTATGCCTGTACATTTTAAAAAGAAAGTAAGTCTATATATAACCTTTAAATTTCTTTCAGGAAGAACATATCTTATAAATAGAAGTATGCAGCTATTATTTATGTGCATAATTATGACTCAGGTTATAAAGGGATTGTGACATAGTTATTAAATTGATTTCAGAATTGTTCCAACCTCAAAAACAAGATGGGCATATACATAACTTTTCTGTTCATTATTCATGGGGAAAATACTCCACTTGGGGCCAGCAGAAAGCAAGAGGTGACCTAATGAAGGAGCAGTTTCAGAAGACGAAATACAAGTGAATGTGTGCACCAGTGAATATCACCATCTCTGGAAAGGCAAATGCCCTTGCAGACACCAGATAGATATAGAAAGTGGTGAGGGATTTCCCGATACAAATGAAAGACAAAACACTACTCCGAAGACCTTAAAATGTATGTGCATGAGAAGAAGTGGTTGGGAGCTTGTGGACACCTATCTGAGCAATAAATGCATCACGGGTTTGGAATTTTAACTCGTGCTTTTTTTTGGGGGGGTGCTATTTTATTTGCAAATTTCAAAGGCCTTGAATACACCCGAGGGGATCTGTCAAATTAAGTGATTTGGAAACTTTGCATTTGGGGTGCCTGGGTGGCTCAGATGTTTAAGCATCTGCCTTCAGCTCAGGTCATGATCCCAGGGTCCTGGGATCGAGTCCTGCATCCGGCTCCTGGCTCGGAGGGGAGCCTGCTTCTCCCTCTCCCTCTGCCTCTCCCTCTGCTCATGCTCTCTCTCTCTCTGTATCTCTATGTCTCAAATGAATAGATAAAATCTTAAAAAAAAAAAACAAATCTGTATTTAAGGAGGAGTTGCAATCAAAAGCAAAAAGGGAAGAAATTAATTCAAAGCAAACATATGAACCAAAAAACAGCAAGAGCTATGATTGCAAGGGGCCACCAGAAAGTCGGAGGAGGCAATCACCAATCACCATGTGTCACCCACCCACCACACCTCCCACAGGCTTGCTAGGCGCATTGCCTAGACCGCCAACCTACACAACTGCCATTGAACCCCTGCTTCATGTGGTGATGCTCCTAGGTGACTGAAGGAAGCTGATGACAGCAGGAACACTGCTGGTGGCGAAAGCCTCTCTGGGTGCGAGGGGGAGGGGTGAAATAGGTGAAGGGAGTTAAAAGGTACAAACTTCCAGTTATACAATAAATGAGCCCATGAGATATAAGGTACAGCAGGACCACCGTAGTTCAATAAGACCGGATTGCATATTGGAAGTTGCTCAGAGTAAAATCTTCAAAGTTCTCATCACCAGAAAACAGAATCTGTAACCATATATGGGGACAGATGTTAACTAGACTTCTTGGGAGGATCATTTCACGATGTGTACAAATCATTAGGTTGTACAACTGAAACTAATATAGTGCTGCAGGTTAATTATACCTTGATAAAAGAAAACTCCCAGATTTAAAAGTGCCAATTGAAGTTGCACCCAGACCTAACTTCTCAAATGCAGTTCCTTTCCTATATGAAAATATGGTAAGATGGATTTTGCAAGCGGACGTTTTTTCTTGTAATCAAATATATTTATAGTTATATCATTTGCAAAATTTTCTAGAATTATCTGAATTGCTGCACTTCCTCATTTCTATGAAACTCAGCATTATTTTTATTAAATGTTTCTGTTATTTTGTCTAATACATTACAAGTGCTGTTGAAGATTACAATCAGTTTATGTGTTATATAATACACTAAGATTATTGAGCTGGTGTTCACCTTATCTTGTTGCTAATAAGTTTAAGTGAAAATCCTCAGTTTTGATGTATTTGATATAAGTAGCTCTATCGCACGTTAAATTTGAAAAGGTGGCAAGGAGGAATCTGCTCACCTTTTTTTTTTTTAATCTACACTGCCTTTTTAATTTTTTTTTTTAAGATTTTATTTATTTATTTGACAGAGAAAGACATAGTGAGAGAGGGAACACAGCAGGGGGAGTGGGAGAGGGAGAAGTACACTGCCTTTTTTAAACTCACAGTCCATTCTGATACAGGTTTTAACTTTTTCTTTTTGTCCTTTTTCCTGTTTCTCTTCTCATCCGTTATTTTCCCTTTTCCCTGGGTTTAAGTGCAGAACGGATTCAGAAAGGAGCCTTCTGTGTGTAGGGCCAAGGCCAGCTTTGCTGGGGGAGCTCAGAGGAAGATACTTGTCTTGGGCGGGACACCAGGTCGGCCTGCCAATCAATTCCCATTCCAGCTACAGAGGTCACCGACCCCTCAGTGTGGCAAGCCAGGCTGTCAGAAGGCATTAGAGTAAATGTATCTGCAGCAATAAACATGGCACAAAGTAAGACCCTGGGACAAAGTTGAAAAGAGAAAAAAACGTTAATGTTGTTATCTGAAAATCTATTGTTTTCACAGAGGATAAGAAGGGCAAAAACGACAAATTTCCACCTCTAACTGGTTAACTCTCTAGGCAATGTGTAAAGCAACCAAGAATGACACAATCAAGATTTTTCTAAGCAGCTTTTTCTATTACCTTTCAAAATGTATTAAATGAGCCTTTTATTTGGCTGTTTTTCTGATGAATTACAGCTTCTGAGAATCATTGATTTAACTGAAAACGAGAGCTCAGTAATTTAATCCCATGGGATAAGAGAGATTAAGCACCAGGAAATGGGCAGGAAAAGGGATTGGTTTGTCTTCTGAATTCCAACTTGGATAAACATTCATCCATGATAAAAGAAATATTCATGCTCTGTATTGATGACTCATTTTATATTTTCTGTGGTTTGTTGTATATGTTTTAATATACAAATGTTGCTTTGACCTTTATATATTCCCAAAAGATCAATGAAAAAAAAAAAGCTTACCTGTCAAGAGGATGTGAGTTTTAAAGCAAATTTACTCAGAGGACTAATATTAGATTCAACTTCCTGTAAAAGGCTTAGAACTAGGCAGTATTATTAAATTTTGCCTTTAAATTCAGTTTTGGGAATAAATCATAGTCTAAATTTTATTAAATGGAAGTAACTGAAACTAGACAACATTATCTTGATAACAAAGCTAAAATTCTTAAATGCCTTGATTTCTAGTAAAAATACAGATAAAATGATCTTTAGTAGATCTGTTGTCAAGTGGGAGTAGTATCAGGAATAACAAGTTATTTTTTTATTTTATTTTTTTTAAAGATTTTATTTTTTTATTTGACAGAGAGAGACACAGCGAGAGAGGGAACACAAGCAGGGGAGTGGAAGAGGGAGAAGCAGGCCTCCCGCTGACAGGGAGCCTGATGCGGGGCTTGATCCCAGGACCCTGGGATCATGACCTGAGCCGAAGGCAGACGCTTAACGACTGAGCCACCCAGGTGCCCCTCAGGAATAACAAGTTATTAAAAAAACAATCTGAGCAGTAATTAAGCCTCAGATTTCTCCAAAAATTGAAATTAAATATGAAATTGCTTTAGAGAATTTATTTTCAAAGCAGTTTTAAAATTTAGTTTAGGGGCACCTAGGTGGCTCAAATGGTTAAGCGTCTGCCTTCGGCTCAGGTTGTGATCCCAGGGTCCTGGGATCGAGCCCGGCATCGGGCTCCCTGCTCAGCGGGAAGCCTGCTTCTCCCTCTGCCTCTGCCACTCTCTCTTTCTGACTCTCATGAATAAATTTAAAAAAGAATTTAGTTTATAAAAATTCATGGTTTGTTAATTTTCTTACTAAGTATTGAGGCATACAATAAATATTGGAAAGTCTTCAAATTTCTTAAAGCATTCAATTATTTAATAAAGCACTAAAAACAAAGATCAAGAAGTGTTCATTAAAAATACAATATATTTTCTAAAGATTTATTTATTTATTTGAGGGAGAACAGGGAGAGATAGAGGGAGAGAGAGAATTCCAAGCAGACTCCTTGCTGATTGTGGGGCCCCATTGGGCTTGATCTCACAACTCTAAGATCATGACGTGAGCAGAAACCAAGAGTCGGTTGCTTAACTGACTGAGCCACCCAGATGCCCCCCAAAATCCAATATTTTTTAAACCATAAGAGAATATCTAGTAAATACTTATGATGTAAGTTAAATGTGTAGGTTTAACATTCAATTTTTGAGTATATTCTATGTAGATAATTTATATAATTATATATAATTGTTCATCTCTATTTTGATAAGCATAGATTCTCAAATATTCATATTTTGCTGTAGTAATTATAATAAAAAATTATTGGTCAGAGATAAAATTGCTCAAAATACTTGCAAATACTTTTATATATAATATCTTTGAAGGATTTTAATTTTCCTCTTCCCTTAATTATTTTTAGTTTCCAATAATCCATTTTCTAATGCATTCTGTAAACTTGAAAACACATAGATAAATGCAGGAACTATACAAAGGCACCCACCTCTCAGCTAATGCACATTATTTTCTTGCATCTGGTGGTAATTTCTTAAATTCTTTTGTTGATAGAAAAATGTGAAAGGGCCAGTATCCTCGCAAGAGATAATGCAGCATTTACATAGTTTTGACATAATTTTAATATAGTTGGAAACATCCTCAAGCTAAGTTGTAAACATTTGTTTATACAATTTCTAAAGTCAGATTTTGAGAAAATAAATGAAGACCGAGGAGTACAAGGCATTAAGCATAAGTGAGGATGGAGTTTATTCATTTATTCTCTTGTTCAACAAACAAAATAGCTCTGACCTTGTGCTACATAGTAATATGTGTATAGGTAATGCCACTGTGCAAAAAAAAAAAAAAAAAAAAAAATTTTCCTTCAAAAAATTTATATTTTAGTGGGTGATGACAGAATAAAGAAATCTATAAAATTATGCAAAGGAAATAAATGCCTGAGTAAACTTCACTTGATGCAATAAATATATTTAGAGTCTGAACTATTTAAATCTACGTGTTGTTTGAGAGATGATTCTCATTTGTAAAATATGCAACGGTAATAAACGCAAGAGAGTTCGGCATCTTGGGAAAGTATGACTCAAACACAATTACCCTGAGTCATAGACCTGCTTTGAGGATCAGGAAGGACCCCCGAGGTCCCAGCTTAATGAGAAGGTGCTCGAATCAGTAGATAAGCTACTGGAGGTTGTACTTAGGAAAGGGCATGCATGAAACCAGTTAGCTTCTTACAAAGGCATTTAGTTCAAAACCTAGATTCTGAGTTGTTCAGTGTTGACTTTTATACATATTGTACATCAGATTGAGAGAGATTGATTTTAGTTCCCATAAAAACATTTCTGACTAAATTCAAGGCTTATGGGTTATAAATGTTTAGGAATTCAAATCCAACCTCACATATGTATCTGGTACTTTAATTGCAGAGTGAATAAAACATCGTAAGGAAGTCACTGTCTTTGGAATCATTGCTGAATTTTTATTGATGACAATGAAGTCATTACTGTGAGGGTATGGTGAGAGAACTAATTTTCATTAAATTTCATATAGGGAACAGTGAATTATAGAACTTATTAAGAGTTTAAACAAAGATAAGCACTATTCTAACCACATTCTCATTTTCTGTAAAGAAGGTAAAATAAAAGAAACAACAACAAACCACAGGCAATGGACAACAAAGAAAGCTGTTAATATCCTACTCGATTTCCAAAAGACGAATCACGGAGCTAAATTCCTCCCTAAGCAAGCTGAGTTCTACTTATATCAAGAGCATTGTGAGATTTGGGTATGACTCTGTTGTATTTCCTTTTAGAAATGTCATTGTCTCTGCAGTCCAAAATATGCACATGAAATCAGGAATTCACTAAAAACAAACGGGATCAGCTAGGTTCATGGATGTCATTTGTCATGTCTCCTTGGCCTATTAGATCTGTCTCCAATATAATATATCAGTTTCATGTAAAGCAATTTCTTACACTCCTGAAAAAGGCTTTTCCTCACTATTGTCATCGGTCATAGATGAAAACAGTGTGTGGTATGCAGTGAAGGCCGCTTGATAAAATGCTTTAAAAATATGATTGGATTTAGTGGTCATAACAATGATGGACTGTGGGTACTGAACCAATAAACGGTGTGTTGCCTTATACGACCTGGCCAAGATATCTCATCTACGCTCTTTCTCTTTCTACTTCAATTCTTGAATTTTTCAGCAAGGCACAGTAAAACTACATGGTGTTAAACAGTAATAGGGTTCCTTTGAAATACACACAAGCAGTGAGTTACAGTAACAACCATTTGTATATATAGCTTGAGCATTAAAGAGTAGTAGTTGTTTCTATAGCAATGATATTCCCTTAAAATTTTACTGGAAGAAGAAAAAAACCCCCAATTTTGTATTCTACTTCTGACGTTTGCATATGCTCTCAGTGTAAAAAAAGGTGTTAAATATAAGTGACAATAATAGTTCACATTCCTATAGAAGTTTATATTTTCCAAAATGGCTTAGCAATGCTATTTCATCTTGTAATTTTAGTATCTCCTAGATTGCTTTAAAAAAAAAAAAAAAAAAAACGGGGGGGAAGAAAAGAGGGCGGAGGAGTAGGGGACCCTATTTCAACTGGTCCCCGGAATTGAGCTGGATAACTACCAGACCACTCTGAGCACCCACGAAACCAGCCTGAGATGTAAGAAGATCTGGATCTCTGCAAACAGAATATCGCAGGCAGTTGGTTTTGAGGTACTAAGCGGAGAGCCGTGATCCTGCAGGCAGATATCGGAGGATAAACGGTGACGGGAGGGAGCCTGGCCGTGGGGATCCTATAACGCTGGTGAGCGACAGCCTCGTGCACTGGGGACGGGGCACAGACTCGAAGACTGGTAGTGGTGGGGAAAGGACTCTAGGGCAGCCCCCGGGGTGGAAACCTGGAGCGGCAGGGTCCCGCGGGTGAACTGCAGCCCCTGGGATGGAAACCCGGAGTGGTGGGGTCTCGTGCACGTGAACTGGGAGCGGCTGGCAGTTTTAGAAGCACAAAGGGCAGAGATGTGCCCCGACCTGGAGGCAGGACTGGGGGCGCTGTGGAGGGGTGCACAACCCAGGCCGCTGCAGCTTATAGCAGCACGGACAGAAACGGAGATGGTGTGGCCTGGAGAGCTCACTGAAGAACAGACTGCGGTCTCTCTGCTCTGAGGCAGAGGGTTGGAAATGGTCTCTTCTGCTCTGACTCGCGGAAGAGACACGGAAAGCCGCCAGGGAAAGGCGCCAGAGAACAAAAGCCCCAAAGACTGATTCCCACTGAGCCCATCCCCCACCACAGGGGCGCAGGGCAACTCTGCCCAAACAGGGTTGCCTGAGTAACAGCGTGGCAGGCCCCTCCTGCAGAAGACAGGCTGGGAAAACAAAAGGCCAGCAACCCTAAGGTCCCAAGAAAACAGGTGCATCTTGCTTGGGTTCTGGTCAATAATTTGGACTCTATACATTCCCTCAAACACCCATCAACAGAGTGACTAGGAGGAGGAACCCCAAAATAGAAAAGACTCAGAGATTATGACTTATGCTGCAGATTTACAAACGGATGCAGATATAACCAAAATGTCGGAGATGGAATTGAGGCTAGCAATTGTGAAGACAATGGCTAGAATGGAGAAATCAATTAATGGCAACAGAGTCTCTAAGGGCAGAAATGAAAGGTGAATTGGCAGAACTTACAAATGCTATCAATGAGATCCAATCCAATCTAGATAATCTAACAGCTAGGGTAAGTGAGGCAGAAGAACGAATAACCGACCTGGAAGACAATATAATAGATAAAAAGGGAAAAGAGGAGGCCAGGGAAAAACAACTCAGTATCCATGAAGATAGAAAGAGAAATGCGTGACTCCATGAAGCGTTCCAATGTCAGAATAATTGGAATCCCGGAGGGAGTGGAGAGAGAGAGAGGACTAGAAGATGTATTTGAGCAAATCGTAGCTGAGAACTTCCCTAATCTGGGGAATGAAACAAACATTCACGTCCTAGAGGCAGAGAGGACCCCTCCCAAGATCAAGGAAAACAGGCCAACACCTCGGCATGTAATAGTAAAACTTGCAAATCTTAGAACCAAGGAAACCATCTTAAGGGCAGTTAGGGGGAAGAGATTCCTTACGTACAGAGGGAGGAACATCAGAATAACGTCAGACCTATCCACAGAGACCTGGCAAGCCAGAAAGGCCTGGCAAGACATATTCAGGGTACTAAATGAGAAGAACATGCAGCCAAGAATACTTTATCTGGCAAGGCTGTCATTTAGAATGGATGGAGAGATGCAGAGCTTCCAAAATCAGCAGAAACTGAAAGAATATGAGACCACTAAGCCAGCCCTGCAAGAAATATTAAGGGGGGTTCTATAAAAGGAGAAAGACCCCAAGAGTGATCTACAACAGAAATTTACAGGGACAATCTATAAAAACAACATCTTCACAGGCAACATCATGACAGTTAATTCATATCTTTCAATAATCACTCTCAACGTAAATGGCCTAAATGCTCCCATAAAACGGCACAGGGTTGCAGATTGGATAAAAAGACAGGACCCATCCATATGCTGCCTACAAGAGACTCATTTTGAACCTAAAGATACATCCAGACTGGAAGTGAAGGGATGGAGATCCATCTTCCATGCCAGCGGGCCTCAAAAGAGAGCTGGGGTAGCAATTCTTACATCAGACAAATTAGATTTTAAACTAAAGTCTGTAATTTGAGACACAAAGGGACACTATATCATTCTTAAAGGGTCTATCTAACAAGAAGATCTAACAATTGTAAATATCTATGCCCCCACCATGGGAGCAGCCATCTACATAAGCCAACTGTTAACCAAAATAAAGAGTCATATTGATAACAATACATTAATTGTAGGAGACCTCAATACTCCACTCTCAGCAATGGACAGATCATCTAAGCAGAAAATCAACAAGGAAACAAGAGCTTTGAATGATACATTGGACCAGATGGACCTCATAGATATTTACAGAACATTCCACCCTAAAACAACAGAATACTCATTCTTCTCGAGCACGCACGGAACTTTCTCCAGAACAGACCACATACTGGGTCACAAATCAGGTCTCAACCGGTACCAAACGATTGAGATTATTCCCTGCATATTCTCAGACCACAATGCTCTAAAACTGGAACTCAATCACAAGAAAAAATTTGGCAGAAATTCAAACACTTGGAAGCTAAAGGCAACTCTGCTCAAGAATGTTTGGGTCAACCAGGAAATCAAAGAAGAACTTAAACAATTCATGAAAATCAAAGAGAATGAAAACACATCAGTCCAAAACCTATGGGAGACTGCAAAGGCGGTCCTAAGGGGGAAATACATAGCCATCCAAGCCTCACTCAAAAAATTAGAAAAATCCTGAATTCACCAACTAACTCTACACCTTAAAGAACTAGAGAAAAAGCAACAAACGACGCCTAAGCCATGCATTAGGAGAGAAATAATTAAAATTAGAGCAGAAATCAATGATTTAGAAACCAGAAACACAGTAGATCAGATCAACGAAACTAGAAGTTGGTTCTTTGAAAGAATTAATAAGATCGATAAACCACTGGCCAGACTTATCCAAAAGAAAAGAGAAAGGACCCAAATTAATAAAATTATAAATGAAAGGGGAGAGATCATGACTAACACCAAGGAAATAGAAACAATTATTAGAAATTATTATCAACAACTATATGCCAATAAACTGAGCAATCTGGATGAAATGGAGGCCTTCCTGGAAACCTATAAGCTGCCAAGACTGAAACAGGAAGAAATTGACAACCTGAATAGGCCAATAACCAGTAATGAGATTGAAGCAGTGATCAAAAACCTCCCAAAAAACAAGAGTCCAGGGCCTGATGGATTCCCTGGGGAATTCTACCAAACATTCAAAGAAGAAATTATACCTATTCTCCTGAAGCTGTTTCAAAAAATATAAACAGAAGGAAAACTTCCAAACTCATTCTATGAGGCCAGCATTACCTTAATCCCCAAACCAGGCAAAGACCCCATCAAAAAGGAGAATTTCTGACCGATATACCTGATGAATATGGATTCCAAAATCCTCAACAAAATCCTAGCTAATAGGATCCAACAATACATTAAAAGGATCATCCACCACGACCAAGTGGGATTTATCCCCAGGATGCAAGGGTGGTTCAACATTCGCAAATCAATCAATGTGATAGAACACATTAATAAGAGGAGGGAGAAGAACCATATGGTCCTCTCAATTGATGCAGAAAAAGCATTTGACAAAATACAACATCCTTTCCCGATTAAAACTCTTCAGAGTATAGGGATAGAGGGAACATTCCTCAAGTTCATAAAATCCATCTACGAAAAACCCACAGCAAATATCATCCTCAATGGGGAAAAGCTGAGAGCCTTTCCCTTAAGATCAGGAACTCGTCAAAGATGCCCACTCTCGCCACTATCATTCAACATAGTACCAGAAGTCCTAGCAACAGCAATCAGAGAACAAAAAGAAATAAATGTATTCAAATTGGCAAAGAAGAAGTCAAACTCTCTCTTTTCGCAGATGACATGATACTTTATGTGGAAAACACAAAAGACTCCACCCCCAAATTACTAGAATCATACAGCAATTAAGTAAAGTGGCAGGATACAAAATCAATGTACAAAAATCAGTTGCTTTCTTATACACTGACAACACAACTGTAGAAAGAGAAATTAGAGAAACGATTCCATTTACAGTAACACCAAAAACCATAAGATACCTCGGAATAAACTTAACCAAAGAGGTAAAGGATCTATATTCTAGGAACTATAGACACTCATGAAAGAAATTGAAGAAGACACAAAAAGATGGAAAAATATTCCATGCTCATGGATCAGAAGAATAAACATTCTTAAAATGTCTATGCTACCCAGAGCAATCTATACCTTCAATGCCATCCTGATCAAAATTCCAATGACATTTTTCAAAGTGTTGGAACAAACAATCCTAAAATTTGTATGGAATCAGAAAAGACCCCGAATCACCAAGGAAATGTTGAAAAAGAAAAACAAAGCTGGGGGCATCACGTTGCCGGATTCCAAGCTATAGTACAAAGCTGTGATCACCAAGACAGTATGGTACTGGCACAAAACAGACATATAGACCAATGGAACAGAATAGAGAATCCAGATATGGACCCTCAACTCTATGGTCAAATAATCTTTGACAAAGCAGGAAAAAACATGCAATGGAAAAAAGACAGTCTCTTCAATAAATGGTGCTGGGAAAATTGGACAGCTACATGCAGAAGAATGAAACTCGACCATTCTCTAACACCATTCACAAAGATAAACTCAAAGTGGATGAAAGACCTCAATGTGAGACAGGAATCCATCAAAATCCTAGAGGAGAACATAGGTAGTAACTTCTTTGACATCGGCCACAGCAACTTCTTTCAAGATACATCTCCAAAAGCTAGTGAAACAAAAGCAAAAATGAACTTTTGGGACTTCATCAAGATAAAATCTTCTGCACAGCAAAGGAAACAGTCAACAAAACAAAGAGGCCACCCACAGAATGGGAGAAGATATTTGCAAATGACACTCCAGATAAAAGGCTGGTATCCAAGATCTATAAAGAACTTCTCAAACTCAACACCCAAAAAATAAATAATCAAGTCAAAAAGTGGGCAGAAGATATGAAAAGACACTTCTCTGAAGAAGACATACAAATGGCTAACAGACACATGAAAAAATGTTCATCATCATTAGCCATCAGGGAAATTCAAATCAAAACCACATTGAGATACCACCTTACACCAGTTAGAATGGCAAAAATGGACAGGGAAAGAAACAACAAATGTTGGAGAGGTTGTGGAGAAAGGGGAACCCTCTTACACTGTTGGTGGGAATGCAAGCTGGTACAGCCACTTTGGAAAACAGTGTGGAGGTTCCTCAAAAATTTAAAAATAGAGCTACCCTATGACCCAGCAATTGCACTCCTGGGTATTTACTCCAAAGACACAGATGTAGTGAAAAGAAGGGCCATATGAACCCCAATGTTCATAGCAGCAATGTCTGCAATAGCCAAACTGTGGACAGAGCCAAGATGCCCTTCAACAGATGAATGGATAAAGAAGATGTGGTCCATATATACAATGGAATATTCCTCAGCCATCAGAAAGGATGAATACCCAACTTTTACATCAACATGGAGGGGACTGGAGGAGATTATGCTAAGTGAAATAAGTCAAGCCCAGAAAGTCAATTATCATATGGTTTCACTTATTTGTGGAACATAAGGAATAGCATGGAGGACATCAGGAGAAGGAAGGGAAAAATGAGGGGGGGGAATTGGAGGGAGAGATGAACCATGAGGGACTATGGACTCTGAGAAACAAACAGGGTTTTAGAGGGGCTGGGGGAGGGGAGGTTGGTTAGCCCGGTGATGGGTATTAAGGAGGGCACATACTGCATGGAGCACTGGGTGTTATACGAAAACAATGGATCGTGGATCACCACATCAAAAACTAATGATGTATTGTATGGTGACTAACATAACATAATAAAATTTAAAAAAAAAAGAAAAAGTCTGTAGCTTTCTGGAGTTTCTTCCTCATGTTGTTGTGTTACTCTGTATGTTAAACAATACAGAACAAGTATATAAACATGACCCTAATATTCCTTCCCTGGAGCATTCCCTTCTTTGTGAAGATTGTGTCTCCCAGGCCGCTGTCCTGACTTGGGTTTGAATAAAACTCTCTTCCTTTCTCTCTAAAGAAAAAAAAAAAAAATCAACTAATGATCTATGAATGCTTCAAACAATTCAATTATAAATAAATGTCTTTTCTTTGATCACTTCCAAACCATAAGCGTGTGCTTAGGGATGCAAGTTTCCTCTTGCTGTCTAATCTTGCAGACTCTCACTGTTAGGGTCACTGTTTCCAGCTCTTACAACATGGATAAAGCACATAAGATTATTGTCATTTTGTGTATGGAAGGTACCTGAGGGTCAAGAAGGGTGGATGACCTGTCCAACGTAACTAGCCAGGCTGAGACAAGAGCAACATCTATGACATTTACTTTCCACTGTACCATATGACCAAATCTAGGAACTGAACAGTTACTGTTTACATGTTACAGGTTGGGTTTCCATGGCACCCACATCAGTTAATTTGATAGGTCCCCAAGAAGTGATGAGTCATTGCTAGGCATAGCAATCACTGAAATTTTATTATTACAGTTAAATACCTAGACCCATATAGACAGAGCGATAGAGAAAGTGTTATGATGATAAACTGGAGAAGCCATTATTTTCCAATTAATTGAGGAAGTTCTTATTAACACTGTCTGGAGAATCGGTCCCAAATTATTCTTATGCATTTTGCAGAGAAGGTGTCATGCTTTGATTTTATAGAAGTACCATTACACATTTGCCGTTTGATTCCCTTCTCAAGTTTTGGCAAAACAAACTGGATAAGCAATCTTAACAACAAGTAAGAGGTAAGGGCATTATATGATATTAGAAAAGCTTTCAGGAGTTCCTGGGCAGCTCAGTCAGTTAAGCGTCTGACTCTTGATTTTGGTTCAGGTCATGATCTCAGGGCAGTGAAATGGAGCCTAGCAAGGGGCTCTGTGTTGGGCGTGTAGCCTGCTTAAGATACTCTCTCTCCCTCTCCCTCTACCCCTCCCTCCCCCATGCTCCCACCCCTCTACCCTGCTGAGTTCTCCTGTGCCTGTATGTTCTCACATGCACTTACTCTCTCTCTCTCTCTCAATAAATAAATAAATAAATAAATAAATAAATAAATAATAAATAAAAAGAAAAGCTTTCAATTGGTGTTTAGTATACGTGCTGCCGAAGCGAGCACACAATTGGTGTTTAATTATCAAAAGGAAAAGCCTAAGTGACAAACATTTACAAAAATCTGCTTTCATTAATGGAAATATATTAGATGACTATGACATGTTTCGGTAGGTGTGGAACCATTTCTAGTAGGTATAAAGTTTCTAGTGTCACTTTGTCACCTTGCATTTATAACAAAGAATTTCAAAGGTGGTCACAAAGCCTTTTTTGAAGGATACTCAATGGGTTTGTAATTGGAAGTTGTGCAACAAAGCTTGAATAGGAGATAGAGATAGAAACAGAAAGAAATAGATAAAATATTACCCCATGACCTGGTTGAAAAAACAAGTAAAAATATGCATTATACCAAAAGAAAGGTTAATGTATGTGAGAAAAGTATATTTTGTATGTTCAATCTGATATCAGCATCTGTTTATTTCTGGGAATTGTAAACTAATTAGAAGACAAATTCAAAATACATTTTGCTGTTCATTAAGTCATCATAGGAAGCCAGGTTTATTATTGTTTAGGAAAAGATGGTTCTGTGAAGATATTGTGATTGCACTGGGAGATTGAAAGGTCAGACTAAAATAGATGAGAAAATTCTGTTCTCACTTTTGTATTCTTAATGTATTCAGATCAATAGATTCAAGTGAATAGTTTGTAGAGACAGTTCAAATTAGCAAATGCTATCAGTGACCCATCAGCATTATTTTAGCAATTTAAAGAATGGAGAAAATTATAACCTGAAACCTGAAACATATTATCTAACATATTTTTTTAAAGATTTTATTTATGTATTTGACAGAGAGAGATAGCGAGAGCAGGAACACAAGCAGGGGGAGTGGGAGAGGGAGAAGCAGGCTTCCTGGTGAGCAGGGAGCCTGATGCAAGGCTCGATCCTTGGGATCATGACCTGAGCCGAAGGCAGACGCTTAACAACTGAGCCACCCAGGTGCCCCTGTACCCATCTAACATATTAATAAAAGATGATGCTGAGGTGATGGTGTTGCTGTTGGCAATGCTAATAAAAACATTCATAAATTGTTTCTTTTATAAAGCACTTTCACAAAAAGCATTTTATTTTAACCTCACCACAACCGTCTTGACAAGAAATTCTTTCCTTCATCTACTTCACTCACTAAGTGCACATCATTCTCTTTGCATACCATTAAGTGAAAAGATAGTTTCCTAAAAATCATCTATCCAGCTCTTTACATACTTATGGAAGATTTAATTTTGAGTTGTAACCAACATTTCTTTCAGAGAAGCAAATTACTTCTGAGCAATTTTAACTACCTCCTGATAGAATTTATAAACAAAAGGAAGATATTAGTACAATACAATATACTGATTTCTTGAAAACCAAGGAAGTTTGCCTCCAAATGTTAACAGCCAAGTAGAAATAGATGGTTTAAATACCTCTGTACACAATGACTGAATGAGTATAAACGTTGTTGAGAGAAACACTCCACAACACGCTGGGTACGGAAGGGTCAAGCTTTAACAACACCAGCAACAGCATTCAGTCAAAATACCTTAGAATGAGTTATCGAAGATGTGTGCTTCATCTTTCGCATGTTGAAGATCCCGGCTTTGACAACACCAACAACTGGCTGTTTATACCATGGCATCAGAATATAAGTCTCCACATCATTGCAGCAATGCTAGGTTAAAGGTTATTTTAAAGAACCCAGCCCCCAAATGAGAATGCCAGGAAATCATATAGAAAGAATATTTACATTTTTGGATAATAAACACAGCAGACATTTCGGCATTTTACAAAGTAAACAAACTTCTGTGCTATACTATGAGCTCAGCCATCCAGAGCAGGATTTTAAATAAAAAAACATAGCTAATATTTACTAATGCATTCCTAATGACAGCCATGCTACACAGTACTTTATAATGATTATTTCCTTTTATACGCACATTAAAACCTAACCTAAACTAAGCATGACTTTATTTATTTTTTTTAAAGATTTTATTTATTTATTTGCGAGAGAGAGAATGAGAGACAGAGAGCACAAGAGGGAGGAGGGTCAGAGGGAGAAGCAGACTCCCCGCTGAGCAGGGAGCCCGATGCGGGACTCGATCCCACGACTCCAGGATCATGACCTGAGCCAAAGGCAGTCGCTTAACTGACTGACCCACCCAGGCGCCCCTATGCATGACTTTATATGCCCATTGTACAAATAACTTAAATCATTTATACTTCTCCAGGGTTACAGAGCTAGGTAGTAGAATATCCAACATTTGAATCCATAGCTCTTTGCATATCACTCAAAATAAAGCTATATAATCTACTTACCTACTACAGGTATCTCAAACTACACCTTTTTGCTACTGTGTCTCTATATCTCAGAAATTTTATGACCACTTCATTATCTTTTTTAAATTATTTTTTAGGACCACTTCAAATTCTACTCTCCGTAGTAATGCCACATAACTTAGAAATGTGTGTTCTCAATCTTATTATACAAACCCTAAAATTATAAATGCACAAGTTTATAAAAACATCAGTTTTGTCTAAAAACACTTTCCAACAGTAAACTTATTTCTACCATCTTCCTGCCAAATAGCTACCCGGCCTCTCTTGAACAGGGTCAGTAAATTACCTTCGGAGACAGCCCTTCAAAAGTTGTTGCAATTACTGTGGTCATGTTGAATTCAAATATCTGCCTATGAACATTTCATACAAGTGCCCTTAATGGAAGTTCATTAAAAAAAATCTTATTTCTTTTGCTGTAGAGTACTTTAAGTAACTGAAAAAAGTATTTTTCCAATTGTAACACATTGAATCTCCTTAACTTCACTTCTCTTAGGCTGTTTTATATCCCTTGACCACTGCGATCACTTTCTTCTGTGCCTTCTGCAGAGTGAGTCAGCATGGTGCAGAGAAGGGAACAGTGTTTGGACCAAGATGGTTCCTTGATCTTAAACTATGACGCCCTATCAACAAAGGACATGCACTTCATTCCCTATGCTGCCAGTCAGCGTGGATTTTGAAATGAATAGATTTGCCGTCAGAAAATCTGATTCAAATTTCTCCCTGCTACTTATTAGATGTGTGACCTTGAGCCAGCAATAGCTCCTCTGAGTTGTATGATTTTCACCCTGAATTGCTTTGTAAGAATTTTATACATGAACTATATCACATTGTTGATATTATTTCCTTTTAAGAATTATTCATAAATCGGGCGCCTGGGTGGCTCAGTTGGTTAAGCGACTGCCTTCGGCTCAGGTCATGATCCTGGAGTCCCGGGATCGAGTCCCACATCGGGCTCCCTGCTCAGCAGGGAGTCTGCTTCTCCCTCGGACCCTCCTCCCTCTCATGCTCTCTGTATCTCATTCTCTCTGTCTTAAATAAATAAAATCTTTAAAAAATAAATAAATAAATAAAGTACTAACAGAAAAAATTTGAGATTAGAGGATCATCCTGCCAACTGTCATCTGATACACTGTCTCACCCAAACTTTTTGTCAAAAAAGAAATATTATGTAAGATATTCTGCTTAAATATGATTTATGAATAATTCTTTTTTTTAAAAGATTTTTTATTTATTTATTTGAGAGAGAGGATGAGAGGAGAGAGAGAGCACATGAGAAGGGAGAGGGTCAGAGGGAGAAGCAGACTCCCTGCCGAGCAGGGAACCCGATGCGGGACTCGATCCCGGGACTTCAGGATCATGACCTGAGCCGAAGGCAGTCGCTTAACCAACTGAGCCACCCAGGCGCCCCTGTTAGTACTTTAAAGCTGGACGGACTAACTCTTGTGAGCTTTCTGGAGAGCAATCTTACTGTGGGTATTCAAGTTTAAACCACTGTTAAGATGCTGCAGCCAACGACAGCCATGAACAGATGCAGCCAAACATATTTGAGTTTATTGACTTGGGAAGATCAAGCTACCTTGATCTTCTATCAGTCAGAGGATGTTAGAAAAACTTGCCTACAGGATGTGGTGATCTAGGAAGTATTCACAGATGCAAGGATTTGTGCTCAGGAACTGGGGTTAATTTTATGGTTGGAAGTCTTAATAATTTCTTCTTAATGGTTGAAAGAAGAAAAAGGGATGGAAGCTATGATAGTTCATAGAAACCACTGTTACTCATATTAGTAAGGGAAAATTCTTCTTTTTGCCTATATTCAAACATGGTTATGGAAGTAATCTTGTCTTTGTTTTGCTTCATCATGCTCACATAGTAGTCTTGTCTGTGCTGATAGTCTGTGAAATTGTTTATGTTCAACAGAAGAACACCAAGGTCTAGTTCTGAGTGTGAGAATAGCTCCTGGATGAAAGGTCTTTTCGCATGCTGTTACCCTTTTGGGCCAAAAGCACACAAAGTTAGATTGGAACACCTGGATCCATTATATATAATTTTGAAAGATTTTGTTTACCAGGATATTGTTCAGAGAATGCTTTTTTATTTTATTTTATTTTATTTTTTATTTAAGCAACTTTATAATAATTTTTTTATTGTGCTGACTTCTAGAAATTATAAAGGTATGAAACAATGATCTGATTACACATCAATATCAGATATTAAGCATTATTTTGTGGGGTTCTCCCTTAGAAATAGTTCCAAACTACTTATTTTTATAATTTTATATTATGTAATATTAAAAGAGAATTACCTGGAATTTAGAGGTTTTATATATATATTTTTTTTAATTTCAAGTTTGTATTTAAATTCTAGTTAGTTAACAGATATGGTAGTTAGTTAACATATACGGTAAAATTGGTTTCAGATGTAGAATTTAGTGATTCATCACTTACATATATAGAGAATGCTTCTTATAGTTGAATGAGAGCAAGTCCATTCTTTTCCTTTTCCTTTTTTTTTTTTCAAAATGAGTTACTGAATCATCATGTCATGACAATATCTATGCAAGACCATTTATGAGTTTGTAAAAGATAAATCAGTCAACTCCAACACAGTGATTACCAGAAACAAAATGGTAATTAATCTTTGAAATAGACCCTAAAGCTCGGAGCTTAGATTACCTAATTCACACAATGAAATTTCCCAGCTGGGTCTTTTTGTTTGTTGGTTGGTTGGTTTTTGTTTTGTTTTGTTTTGTTTTGTTAAGCCTGCTTATGAGCTGTGTTCCACTTAACTTAAGGTATTTATGCAGTTAAAACAACAAAAAAAAATATTGCTATCTCTCAAGTTCCCCTTTGGGTAGCTAAGAGGAATCCAAGGCTTTTATGAATGTTCAAGACCAACTGATCAGTTGGGATTTGGGAGAAGTTGTGTTTTCATAGGAAACAGACTTAAAGGAGCACAGACTCCATCAGAAATAGAAGCATAATTCATCTCAACTGAAGTAATTCCCTTCAGGTGAGAAAAATGTTTGAGTGCAGATAAACAGTTCCTGCATAGAAGGCTGGAGTGCCTTTGAATAGAGCAAACTGTTTACTGTAGCAAGAAAAGCCCTAATACAATTCTGATTCCTGATGGGCTAAATTTTGCTGGCAGCGTTTTAATGACATCTGAAACCATGGCTTCTGAAATATTTCTAAGAATTCTCAGCTTTAAATCTCTTGATGGAATGGATCTCTAGGAGTCAGGAGGAAGTTATACGTTTCTTTTTATGTGGCAAATGTGAATCTCTGAATCAACTCTGGAGTTTTTCTCTACCTGGGATAAGGTCCTTTTCAGTGGTGTCCATTGATGGAGAGTTTCTCTCTGATGCTATTTCTGGAAGTCCAATATCCCTTTGTCAGTTAAGTCTTTAAAAAAATGCATTTTAAATGTGTTAGTGATATTGTGGTACTTATCTCTTGTGGTATTTAGTCATATTAGCCCGAATGAGATAGAACCTAAGATTCAGGGAGTAAAATTTCCAAATGTATGGGGCATCCTCTTACTAACTTACAAAAAGATAGCTTGTGGATCCTTAATGGGATTGATCTTAACATAATTGAATGCAATGGCAGTGATTTAGCCCTAGGAAGCTTAAGGGTTTTTGAAAGTTTTGCACTTCATTGTAGCTTTATTATCTTATTAGCTCTCTTTACTTTTTGTAATGTTTGTGGATGATGAGTTTGGTAGACTTCCTAAATAAAGAATATAGCTTTAGAGAGCTATTTGAAAATAGTACTAATAAGATTTGGGTCCCTGTTATTGTGATTCCCTAATTTGGTAATTCCAAAACTAAACAAATATTTCCCCACCATTATTGTTACAGCTCTCCATAAAGGCAAAGCCTTAACCCATCCTGAAAAGAAGCAACAATAGCCAGAATATACTCTTGAATTATTTAGAGGGGTCCAATGGGGCCTCAAGTTTTAGATTTCTATCCAGGTCCTCTCTTTGTAGAAGAAATAGTATGAAATTATTAGAAGATAAAATTACATTAGTGAGAGAAAAGAACATACAATGGAAGAGTCCTATCTGTTCTTAATCTTAAGTTATATTTATTCAAAAACTCATCACCAAAATAGGATACTTTTCATATGAAAGATGTTCAGGTGTCTACTCCAACTCTAGAATTCTCTGATTTTAGGAAATTATTGGTTCTGCCAGGAATCAAAGAGAGAAATAGTCATTTGATCTTATATTTGATAGGAATGCTTCCATTCTATGCAGATATTTTTCCACTGAAACTCAGAATATTAAATCAGATGTTTAAAATATCCTATAGTTTATTTTATTTCATATACTGCTGTTTTGCTTTATTTCCCCCTGAACACAATAAGCCTATCATCCAGTGCTTTTGTGAATTAATATTCTATCACCTCAAGGATCAGGGGGAAAAAAAAAAAAAACTTGAGGAAAGTAAAATGTTCATTTATACATACAAAATTTTTTTTAAAGATTTTATTTATTTATTCATGAGAGACAGAGAGAGAGAGAGAGAGAAGCAGGCTCCCAAGGAGCAGGGAGCCCGATGTGGGACTCGATCCCAGAACCCTGGGATCATGACCTGAGCCGAAGGCAGACGCTTAACCATCTGAGCCACCCAGGCGCCCTATACATACAAAATTTAATTTTACTACTAATATTTTACTGTAAGAAACCACCTATAAGTAATTATTACTTTTTACTTCAAATACAATTGCATAGTCTATTTTCCTTAGAAAACAATGGCATATCTTTTCAAACTAGACTTGTTGCTGTAGAGAATAAGAACATTTTAAGGCTAGTATATCACACAAACACTAATGCTCTGAATCACAGTGGATTTCATTAATTGGGTACTAAAAATAAAGTAAATTTTTGCTGAAGAGAGTAAATAAAAGGTTTTTGGTTTTTTTCTCCCCCCCCTACTACAAGCTTGAAGAATATCTCAATTAGTTTCAGTAAGTAACTGTTTGGACTGAATCTGTCCCCCCCTGGAATTCATATGTTGAAGCTCTAACCCCCAGTGGGACTGTGCTTGGAGACAGGGCCTTTAAGGAGGCAATTAAAAATAAATAAGGTCATCAAGGTAGTGTCTGATCCAATAGACCTGCTGTCCTTATAGGAAGAGGAAGAGACACTGGGGAGGTGTGGGCATGGGGGACAGGCCATGTGAAGACTTAGTGATAAGGTAGCCATCACAAGTCAAGGACAGAAGACTCAGGAGAAACCAACCCTGCCGATACCTGGATCTTAGACTTCCAGCCATCACAACCATGAGAAATGAATTTTGTTGTTTAAGCCACCCATTCTGTTGTATTTTGTTATGGAAGCCCTTGCAACCGATACTATAGTTCATATGTTAAATTGTATAGAAACGATCTATCTGCCTTATATGTAATAGATTGATTTTCTTGCAATTTTAAAGTTTTTTCTCATTTTGATTTTCTCATCTGTCTATAAGCTCATGAAGTTTAAAATGATGTAATATGCCCATCACTAGTCTGCTGCAAAATGAGCATGTGTCACTCTGTGACACTAGTAATAGAAATACGTTTGTCAAAATATTAATTATATACCTATTAAGCATTTTTGGAGGCAGAAAAAATATTGAATGCTAAATGAACAAAATCACAAAGAGAAATTATTTGGACAACGCTTTTCCTGCCTTTGCTCCCCAAGAAGTACCTTAAAATTCTTGTTTTAAAAAAAGCAACAGCCTGCAGTATTCCCATAAATGCAGTCTTTGCTATTGTCAAATGGTTCAGCATTTACTCTAGGCCAACTATGCCAGGTAGACCCTTAAAAATATCACAACTATATGGTTTAGCAGGGTAAATACAATAAGCAGTTAGGAGAGGTTCAATTTATTAGAGGTACATTAATATTATATAGTAAAGGTGCATATGTGCACAACAAAGAGGCTTCTGGGCACATTTAACATGTGCTTCATGTTCCAGTTTTTGTTTTGTTTTGTATTTTACAGTGACAGGATATGGGTTCAAATACTGAACAAAGTATGGCCACCACATTTGTTGCATATACAGGCTTTAGTCCAAAATAATCGAAGATAGGCTTACAGCATATTTCTCAATTATCTTATGCACATTTTTCCTCTAAATCCCAATGATTCCATAAAAATACAATAGTGAGGGCTCCAAAAAAAGACACACACACACACACACACACACAAAGTACTGCTATCTCCTGGGTATTAGGTTATGCAAAGATTATTCCAAGAAATCAGATATTTTCACCTTTAAAGAGAGTGTGCCTAGAAATGTGAATAAAATATAAATTATTTTAATTCATTATAAAAGAATAAGAATAGAGAATGTGATAGACGAATATTAGAGTAGATGACCATGTTATATATAGTAAGACTTTTGTTTTGTTTTTTAACTTTCACTACATAAAGAGCTGTTTTTATGGTAGTGCATGGGAGAAAATACCATTCATTTCTATGGATTTTTATACTAAAAAGATGGAAAATAGCAACATGTAACCTATTCCTATTTGTGCAAAGCTGGATAGTCCAAAGGCCAAAATACATGTTAGGAAGAACAAGGTGTCAGAAATTTAAAAATGCGAGTTCTTTTTAAAAATAGTGATGCCATAACTAAACCATTTCCAGGAGAAAGTGTTTATTTCTAAAGTTAATCTTGATGCAAAGATAAAGATTCTACCCTTGAATTTTTAGACTTCAAAGGACAAAATTACCTTTAAGTCTTATTTACAAGCCATGAGAGGACCTAGTGAAGAATTTTACCATTATCATAATCTTTTGATACCTAAGAAAAAACAAGAAAGTGCCAGGAGATACTACCTATAATAGGGCACTAAAGGCCTCTGGTATGATTAAATTTAGTTATTCCTCCTTCTTGGAAAAGAGAAGTGTTTCTCCCTATTAATTTTAACAACAAGAAAGAACCTTCCATGATGCATTCGTCACATTCTGAAGTGAAAATAGATCCACTCCGTTACTTTAGACACCTGCCAGGACCCAGCCTTGACCTGTTTGACCATGCTGCTGTCACATCCCCATGGTGTACCTGGCTGTGTTAGATCACAAACAGAAACACAGCCTCCTTTTCTCAGTAGGGTGTTTCAGTGCTTGGCAATTAACTGACTGAATTGGCAGAGTTAATAGACCAAATTATTGTTCATTGTTTTCTGCTGCTTTATTAATCACTGCTCATCCCATCGGACTAAGATCCAGCTCTCTGGTTTGTTAGTAAAGATTTCATTTGTATGAAAGGACCAGTCCAAGCTAAACGTTCTTAGTGATGGGAAGAGAAGATGAACTTCCTCTTGGCTGTCGGGAACTTTTCCTGTGCCAAATTAGAAGGCCAGTGCTTTGGCCCCAAGATATAAACAGAGTGGCAAGGAACAGATTCATAAAATTCAGCTACAAAAACAGGACATTTTTGCTGGGAGACTTGTCGAGCTATACCTACTGTCATGACCATACGTTGTGTCTTCCGTGCCTCTGGTACACCATAGAATGCGTAATACGTTTGCGTAAAGCAAACATATGCAGAATTCTCTGGATTTTGACTGCAGAGAACAATTCTTTAATCTGACCATACACGGTGGCATTTTACATACTATCTGCCGCACATAAAGTGCTTATTCATTAAACATGTGTCTTGAGTCTTTAGTTTGAAATTATTCCTGCCCTCGAGTAGGTCACAATCTGGTGGGGAAAATAAGCATGTATACACATATTGATTATGATGCTGATAAAGATTATAGAAGAGGAAAGCTTAGGAAGAAAATGAGGAAACAAGACAGGTGCAGAAGGCTCAAAGTCTTCTGTGTGTCTCAGGCTCTTCTGAGGTCACAGATCACAAGTAACTACCTTGTATTAGACATACACAGAGCAGGTAGGGGTGGGGGAAATGCACGCAGCTCTGCCTAGTTTTTTTAGACTAAAAACTACAGAATCAGGTAAGACAGTTCATTCATTCAATGGATCAAAAATATTTAATCGAGGGTCAACTTTCTGATAGAACCTGCAGTTTTCCAATGTGGTGTTTCTTATAATAAGGATTGGAAAGAGAGAATGGTTTGAGACTCCAGCATCTACCATTTGCACAGGGGAGGGCTGCTTCTGTGTTGTCACATTGTTAAATCCCTTTTTCTGCTTCCCTTCTTTCGTTCAGACATGTACTCCACCTTCATGTCACACTCAGCATCATACTTCGTAGTCTTCTACCTTCTTCTTGTGCCTACTACTTTACTGAAAATCATAAAAGAGTTCCTATAAAGAGCCTTGGGGATAATTCTCTTCATTTTTAAATTCTATTTTTTAAGTTTTAATTTTTTGATAGAAAAAAACCCGCACATAGTTAATGCATATGATTTGAATTTGGACATGTGCATAGACCAGTGATGTCAAAACCACAATTAAGGTAATAAACATATCCATCATCTCCAGAAGTTTCCTTGGGTTCCGTGTGTGTGTGTGTGTGTGTGCGCACACATGCGCGTGTATGTGGTGAGAATACTTAACATGAGATCTACCCTCCTATATTTTAAAGTGCACAATACAGTATTGTGAAATATAGGCACAATGCTGTACAGATTATTCAGCCTTAATAAAGAAGGAAATCCTATGATTTGTGACAACACGGGTGAACCTAGAGGACATTACGCTAAGTGATATAAGCCAGTCTCAGAAGAGACACTGCATATGAGGATTCCTTATATGAGGAATCTAAAATTGTCAAACACACAGAAACAGAAACTACAGGTATTGTTAGCGGGTTACAGTTATACAAGATTCCTTTCATCTACCTGAATTCTTTTATTCAGCTTTCTTTAATATACACTGAAATGAGATTTGATGATACTCAGAAGAATTTCCTAATGAAATATCTAAATAAAAAATGGATTAAAAAGCAACTAGTTACATTTAAAAAAGCATATTTACTCAAATGGTGAATGTCATTGAAAGTGAAAGGATTTTAATACCATTTTATTGTTTTTTATTTTTTTCTAATACCATTTTAATTAAAGTCATAAGCAAAATAAGGATGCTGCCATTAAACAAATACAAATACGTAAAACAATTATAATATTTAGGAAAAACAAATGTAAAATTTCAAAGAGTAGACAAATCTATTTTCTGATGTTGTATTTAAACAAACAACACAATTGAAAGAAAAAGATTTTTTTTAAAAAACCCAACAAAATTTGATAAAATAACTTGGTGAGAAAACTGAATAGAAAATAAATATTTAAAATTATCAATTTTCTCAATAATAATAATAATAATATAGTAATGACAACAACGATAACATCTAGCATTTAATTCACAATAGGAAATAAAAATATACGAGTAAATCTGGAATTTTATCTCAAACCATATACACTGAAATTCTAATGTATTACAGACAGATAATTCTATATCATAAAAACAACAAAGTCTTAGATGTATGTAAATGTAAGAAACCGAAACTAAAATTAGGGGTTGAGAAGATCTCTTTAACTGAGGTTACATTAAATTGTTTCAGATAACAAAAGTGACTATAATAAAAAGTTAATAGACAAATAACTGACTTGGGAGAAAATAATTGATGGTTACTATTTTTAATAGACAAAGAGCTCCTGAAAACACAAAATGTGTAAATAATGTTAATAAAAAAATTCAAAATAGCAGATTACAAGTAAATATGTGGAAAATGATCATAATAATTAATATTCAACGAATGCAGAATGAATGGCCATAAGTGCCATCACTTCTTCCCCATCAGATTAACAAAGTTATGTGCAATAATATGTCAATGTTTCAGGGAAATTTTAGTTTTTCATTGCTGAAGAAAATGTGAAATAGGAAGCAATCTATAAATTACCTTAATCTTAAATATATACTCACCATTTGGTTCACAAATTTCACTTTTCACTTTCAAATAAAAATGTTGATATCTTAGAACATATATAAAAGGATGTTACTGAGTCGTTGGTAGCAGCAAAAATCAAAAACAAATTTAATATCAATGAACTGCAAAGAGGATGAATTATTATAAACCCATATTAAGCTACTTGTAGGGATTTCCATGATGTACAATGGAGTATTAAATTATAATAATGTGATCTATTTTTCTAAAACAATGAAAACAATAATATGTTTTCACATGTTTTTATATTATCATGGAGAAAAAGACAAAAGAATTTTTTTAAAGATTTAGTTTATTTATTTGAGAAAGAGAGAGAGGGCATAAATAGGGGGGAGGGACAAAGGGAGAGGGAGAAGCAGACTCCTTACTGAGCAGGGACCCCCATGTGGGGCTCCATCCCAGAACCCTGAGATCATGACCTGAGCCGAAGGCAGATGCTTAACTGACTGAGCCACTCAGGCACCTCAACAATTTTTAATAAAATCCTAAAATAATGGTGAGAGATTTATGCAAGAGGAAAGGGAAGGAAAGGGGGGAGAACAAGAAATGATCATAAATAAAAAGGATGCTTTATCACCTTCTTCCTATCTTGATGTGGAATGCTATGTCAGCCAGCTTGAAAAGTAGAAAATGCCAAGACAACAAGAAATAGACTACCCTGATACCACACATTATACACACCAATGTCCAGTGTGCTTGTTATGTGAGGAAAAAATGGCCTTGCCCCCTATTTAATTAAATATTCCTATCTGATACACATCCTAAGTTAAATTACTAGAATCAGTAATAAGATTTCAATATAAACTTATAACAAATACTGACTTTCAATTTCCCTTTCTAGTAATGTCCTTACATGGTTTTGGTATCAGTGTCATGTTGGCCTCACAAAACTAGTTAGATATTGTACCATTTTTGTTTTTTAAATCTCTGGAAGTGTTTCTAGGATGCATACTCTTTCTTCTTCCAGTGTTTGAAGAAATTGAGAAATCCTTTGAGTTTTGGATTTTCACACGAATGTTTATTAAATATGAATTCAGTTTCTAGAAAATGTGTCATAATTATGTCAGTTGAATCAATTCTTGAGTTAAACTGGGTATTACATTTTTCAGGGAATTTTTCAACTTCAAACTTTTTAAAGTTTTTGGTATCAGTTTATCAGATTGTTCTCTTTTTCCCTTTTATTGTCTCTAGGATTACTACTAGTGACTATTTTTTTATTCATGATGCTTGTGATTTCTACTTTCCTCCATTTATTTATTTTTCAGTCTTGATATTGTACTATGAACTTTATTAATCTTGTGAAATTATCTTAATTTGGCTTTGTTGTTCCTCTGGTGGATATTGCTTTCTATTTCATTAATGCCTGCGTTGGATTTAAGTTGGTCTTTCTTTTCTGCCTTCTCAAGATTGTTGC
Source organism: Neomonachus schauinslandi (assembly GCF_002201575.2). NCBI lineage: Eukaryota > Metazoa > Chordata > Mammalia > Carnivora > Phocidae > Neomonachus > Neomonachus schauinslandi. Next base: position 9,500,733 of record NC_058416.1, read on the forward strand.
TTGGTCTTTGATTGAAAGACTTCCTTTCCCTTCAACCGTAAGTATTCGAAGCTATAGATTTCCTTCTTATCATGACTAAAGCTGCACCCACACATTTTAGTAAGTTATCAGATAGCACAGCATGTACAAATTTGATTCACTGAAATTTGTTGAGAGTGACAAATTTCTGATATTCGTAAATCCTATATTTTGGCTGCTTCTATCAATTTATGAACTATACGTGCAAAATATCCCAATGGTGAGTGTGGTTTGGTTATTGCTCTTTTCGTTCTGTCAAATTCTGGTTTAATATGCTTTAGGGCTATGTCATTGGCCACATGCTACATGTAGAATACACCCTCGAGCTGATTTTTGGAGAGCTTCTCTATTTGTGGTTCATCGTTTCTGTAAATGCGCAGTCTTTCAAGGATCCAGCCTTTAGTTCTAGCACACTTCACAGGTTTCTCTCTTCTTCACTGGGTCCTGAAGTCAACCGTTGACACTACAGACCCAGGAGATTGCCAAATACTCAGTGTAGCTTTGTCAGCCTTTCCTCTACAGTTTTTGGATAAACGAGATTTTTCAGTGGGAAAAGCAGCATCAAACGTTGCTCTCCCATATCTGGTCCTTCCTTCATCTCTGGATCTTGACCCTTCATATCATCACTGCTTGCCAAGTCCAATAATTTTCTCATAATATTTTGTTTGGTTTTTCTAGTTTTTTCCATCAGGAGGGTTGATTTCAATCACAGTAAGGTATTTTCAGATTATGTGTCTGTCAGAGGTTGATTTTAAGATTGTTTCCAGATTAAAATAAGAAGTTGTCTTTTCTAAAGTCAGGAAAAATAATTTAATATAAAATTTTTCTTTTTAGACCCCCAAAGTGGGGGTCTAAATTCATTAAAATTCACTGTGTTATGCAAAACAAGCAAACAGACAAAAAAACCCCAATAAACAAAAAACTATTCTTTTCTTTTTAGAAACTCAGGTTTTCTTCTGCATTATTTTAAAGGAAACTTGGCATTTACTATATAAGAGTTTCTTCAAGTTATTTGCATGCTTTGTTTAAAATACACAGCCAGGGAAAAGTGATAATTTACTACATTATACAAGTCTGCTTCAAATTTTTCTTTATCATAAAGTCTGAGTTTTTGAAATAGTTAATAAGAATTGCTATAACAGAGGCAGTCAATCAACAGGAGTTGAGATCATTTTTAAAATGAGCTCATCTTCTCCTGATACATAGGTTTGGAATACCTTATCTGAGCATGATCTTTCATATTAATGCCTTTATTACAGCTGGACAGAATCTGTATTTTCCCCCCAAACCTGTTGCCTCACATTCTTCTCAGCAACTGAAAACAGCATATTTTAAAGCAATGAGGCATGAGCACCTCTCGGCTATCATATGCCAGCATAAAGAAAAGAAATGTTAATGTCCAAAATAATGAAATATTAAAAATCCAGATACTTTGGAATAATATTCCTCACTACTTCATGGTTTAAAGTTGGCATTTGATGCTATTTATGGAACTCAGACTTGAATAATAAGTGTGATTTTCTCTGCATTTTTGCAAGAAAAACACATACCCAACTTTGTTAGAAGCATTTGCTTTTTTATTTACACATTCACTTCATTCTACATACAATGTGAGTACCACGCATGTGTTAGAATGCCATTGCCAGCTATGGAAACAGCACAACATTTGGTTAAAAAAAACTGCATTTATAGAGTCAACTTCTAAAATAAATTATCACTTTACTTCAAATGACTTTTTAAAGCACATTAGATATTTATATTTACATTGCTTCTCACATATTTGTCACATAAACATTATGTGTTTATGGTAAATGCTTATCTGAATACAAATTTCTAGAGGCAAAAACTTGAGAACAAATTCAATAGACATATGTATATATATAGCTGATGCCATGTCATGCAGATTTCTTGAAAGTGGGTAATTTCTTTAGTGATAAATCAATGGTATTGATGAAGTTTAGACAAAGGAATTATGGAAGCTATATTTTAAAATGCTACTTAAATAGTGTGATTAAATAAATGTTATTTAAATAATAAGGTTAAATAAAAACATTATAGATAATACCATACATTAGTCATCAAAGAATTGGCACATTTATTTGTCCCCGCTGGAAAAAAAAAAAAAAATCCTCCGCAAGTATAGATTCATTCCCATTCATAGAGTTGAATACACAAAAAATAAAGAAAGCACAATAATCCTCAGAGAAGTTTTTTAAGATACAGGGAAAACTTTTCAAAAAGCATGTTTGGAATAATAAGCAGCTTTGACAGGTTGCCATTCTTCGTTAATTAACAAAATATTCTCAACCCTACTCCTTGATCCTATCTATCAGTCATTTAATTTCATATGAGTAAGGCAGACTAATTCAAGAATATGCTCTGTGTACATGAACATCAACAATATAGATTTAAAGCTAGAATATTTTAACCCAAATATTTTAGTCATTTGCCTTGAAAAAAAAGATAGGATTTAGACTCTTACTCAGAAATGAAATGAATATAGCATGGAAATATATTTTTAAGCAGTGATCAAACAAGACCAGATTCCTAAGAGTCAAAGGTGTATTTAGAAGATTCTCTGTAGTTATTATTTCAGGAACAGTTCTCAATGGGTATGTGTGTGTACTTGGATGTTAATATTTAATGCAGCTCATTTGGCTTTCTCTATATATATACACATACTCTTTTCCCTGGTTATTTTTTCCTTGTTTCAATATCCTTATCTGTTATCTTTTGTTGATTATTTATAAAATAAGTCATTCACAGCATATAAAATTATATACTTGGGAATCACGATTTAAATAAAATAAAACATTATTTTTTTCTATATAAATTACATGAAAGTAATTGCCTTTCCTTTTTTTGCCAACCACATAATAGGATGATTTGTTTAAATTTGACCTTCGCTTTACATAATATCAGTTGCAATATACACATTTATATAGTTAAGTAGAATATATGTACATTATTCTACACCTTAAAATGTTTATAGATTTTTCTAGTGATAACTGTTACTGTTTTATATTATTATGTACATCACAGAAACTGTGAGAGTTCTTTTTTGTATTTAAGGGACTTAAGTTTGGCTTTAGAAGAATATATTCCTGTTTACTAAAAATAACATGAGTTTATTTCCTCTTGCTGAAGGAAATCTGTGTTGGTAAAACTTAATGTTTCATAATTAATTTTTCTATTTTCCCTATCTACTTAAACATCATTAACACATTTAATAAGATTGCATTCAATCTGCTTAGATAATCTATAAATCTGGTGGCAATTTTCAAGTTAATACCTGGCAATACACTTACAATTTTTTTTTTTTACTTCAGATGTGAGTCATTAATATGATTACTCTACCACTGATGAATTATACATTATTTTGGTGATTCAGTCATGTTTAAGTTTAGTGACAAATGTCAGCTTCAGATGGTGTTGTCCTACATTTTTCTTTGTGTCCACGGTTTCTTAAGAAAAAAACCAGGCCTTATAAAACTATGGCAATTAAAGTCCAACTACTGAAAAAAATTTTAAAAATATACAGGTAACTGCTGAATTTTACATGTCCAGCTTGTAGTCATTGAGGGAAAATGAGGAATTTATTTATTTTTAGGTGTATTTAGATGTATAGGCATTACTTTTCCAATATCTGTTATTGAGAATCTGTATATCAATACCTTTTATTATAATTAACTGTTTACTCTTAAAATTCCTATTTCTCTAAAATTTATACTCTAAAGGCCAGCCTGCAGGACTTCTGTGATTTCAGGCTGACACCCCCTAACTTTTCACCCTTTTCGTACCTACTTTCCTTGACAAATCTTTTGCTTTTGACATTGCAAAGTACTTTTGATTTTTTAAGCATGCTATATTTTTTATAATATCGTTGTTGTTCTTACTCATGTTTCCTTCCCAATAGTTAAAAATTTCCTCTATCACCTTAAATTATAGTTCAAATACCACATCTACTCTAATCTCTTCCAGACTAACACATCCCTTCCCCATCCCTTTCTAAAAAAAAAAAATTAATCACACTTCTATTGTTTAGACATGCTCTGTAACCATACAGATAATAAAACACCCATCACACTGCATATACTCTTATATCTATATGTCTAGTTAACTCCCTGAAGAAATAAAACAATGTTATATATAATAATGATGTAGTTAAGGTATAAAGCATAATAAAGATAGAGAAAATGTCTTATCAATATGCATGTACACATTTATATGTACATACCCACGGTTTATCAGTATAATATTTCCTCAGCAATGCTAAATCAAACACTCCCAAGAAGTCAGTAAGCATAACATCTTTTCTAAACCAAAGTTCTACCTATTGCATTACAATATTTGCAGGTATAATATGCCACCTTTATAACATGGCTGCTTACACTTAAGAAATGTTTCCTCCCTCAGTATATGATGGCAACTTTTTCACTGCCAGAAATATACAAGTCAGCAAAGACATACAGAGGATACCTTTTGTTTTTGAGTATTCCTGTGTATGTTTACAAATTACCATTTTATCTTTTTCCAGTTTCACTGAAATATAATTGACATATAATACATGCAAGTTTAAGGTGCACAACATGATTCGATATACATATACATTAAGAAATGATCAAGCATGTAAATTGGATATAAAGTTCTTTAAAGAGGTGATCAAAGAGTATGGCTAAACATCTATATATGTAATCTATTAGAAGAACTTAATTCGGCTATTAAAAAAAAGAAAGAAATGATCTAGTGTACAGCATGGTGACGATAGTAAACAAATACTGTATTATATACTGGAAGTTGCTAGAGAGTAGATCTTAAATATTTATTACCACACACACACAAAATGAAAATAATAGGAAGTGATGGAGGTATTAAATAACCTGACCATAGTAACCATAGTACTTACCATCATACTGTTTTCCTTATGCTTTCTGGGAGGAATGCACCAGCCCTGCCCATTGAAATGAGAAGCTGATGGAAATATTCGAGTTCATCTTCAATATAAACTTTTTTTACTTCCTCAAATATATATCTCTTAATTTCAAAATAATAGCTCTATCAGTTTCCTCTGGAAACATTGGAAACACATTCAATGTTTACTGCATGTAAATGTCTTGCGACTACTTATCATCCGTAATGGCATTTTTTTTCTCTAACCCAAATGTCCTCAGTTTCTTCTCCTATGTTCTTTTTTTATATAAGGATTTTGAATCGTCCCACATGATGATTATTCTCTGGATGTGGTGTTTAGTCTCTAAGCGCCTCTTAAAATGCAGTTTTCTGAACAAACAAAAATAGAACACGAGTTTTAGTTTGAAGTGGTCTAGAACTTTTGCTTCTCCACCGACTGTAATCTATCCTCTGCCTTCTGCCACTTCACTAAAAGTGTTTCTGTTTTCATCTTTAGTGTCCTCATCTAATACAAAAACTAATGGATTTTTCTCCTGAGCAACAACAATTATGTTACTTCACTTTCCTGAGGCAATGACAAGGTTAGTTACCCTTACATTTTTACTTCCCTATGATTCTGATAACACTCCCTTGGTCTTCCTGCTGTCAGAATTTCTTTGTGTTTTTCTTCGCATGCTATCTGCATACTCTTATACACTATTTCTTAAAGGAAATTCGACCATGTCGATGGTTTCACTTCATATACTGGTCCTAGACTGGTCCTTCAGAGCCCTATTTTCAACCATTTATCAACTATTTCCTACTGATTCTTCAAAGAATGTTAAATCATATATAATTTTCCCCTGAATGGTTGTAATTTATTCCAAACAGAAAATGTGTGCAGGCTTGGGGCAGAAAGGAACCTGTGCTCTTTTTTACTCAGAAATGTAAAGGTCAAGAGAAGGAAGATTTTCCCCAGATACAGCATGTAAACAAATGTGAATCCCTTTAAATAAAAACTAGCATAATGTATCCAGGGTGACTATTCGAGATGGGAAACCTGGCAGACTCAAGAAAGAGAAGACCTGTCACTGTAGGAGACTGGGTCTATGGTGGATGTATCTTTTGTGGTATAGGAGAGAGAACTATCAACAATGGACTGAATAGCCTTCCAATCCTGGGTGATTTCGGCTTTAGGTATTTCACTTACATAATAGTTCACTTGCATGTTCTTTTTCTGTGATTTTTTTTAACATTTAAATTGTTAAACCATATTGAAAATTTAAATAAAAACATCTTCCTTTTTCTAATACCAATTTCAAAAATTCTATCCTTAACCAACCATTAATAGAAATGTTGTAATGTAATACATTTATATATGTATATATTATAATATATATAGATAGATAATATGTGTATGTATTGTACTATATACATTCTGTTTAATTGCTCAAATTTCCATCTGATCATGCAATCAAGGATTTATTTTTATTACCTTCTCCATTATCCTTTACTGAAATAATAAAATGGGAGTTTTATTCAGAATAGAGAAATTGGTCACACTTTGCAATTCTAGCAGGCATTAGCTCCTGGAAGTCTGAACTATCAGACAAGAGATTTGATTTGCTATTGCTTCTGCTATTTACTGCTGTTGTCCTTAAGCGTCTAACTCCTTCTAGAACGAACAATGATGCTTAAAACATGGGCTCCCAAATTTAAATCTCCTCTTTTTACTTTTTTTTAAATTTTATTTATTTTTTTATTTATATTAGAGCGCGAGAGAGTGAAAGCAAGCAGGGCAGGGTATGGGGAGAGAGGGACAAGCAGATTCCCCACACCCCCGAGTGTGGAGTCCGATGCGGGGCTCAATCTCAGGACCCCGAGGTGATGACATGAGCTGAAATCAAGAGTTGGACACTTAACGGACTGAGCCATCCAGGTGCCCCTCCTTCTCTTTTTAAAGTGTAAGTTCAATCATCTCCTCATAATTTTTCCTAGGCAAACATCAGCTGACAGGCAGCATTCGATCCAAATTTTCATGGTGAGGAGAAGTGGTAAATTTTGGACTTATCTAAATTAGAAATCCTACTAAAAAAAAGAGCATATAGAAAATATTCCTGTAAAGTATCAGGAATAATTTAGTATTTTTTCACTTTGAAACTCTTGGGGAAATCTAGTTTATCCATGGCTTTAGAAGCACTGTTAGATTAGATTTAGGTATATATCTCCCTTCCTACTCACGTCAATAAACTTTGAACAGAATGGGGTCAAGGTGTTGACATTAGTCCATAGATCACATTGTTAGTGGTAAAGATAACTACCAGTTTGGATTATAAATAGAAGACAGAAAAGAGAATAAAAGTAAGTTTGAAAGATACGATTCTGATACATGATCAATTGAACATTTGAATTTAATTTTGCTCTTTCCTGAAGATCTCAATAAAACAAGAACAATGTGACAAAGAGACATAAATTCATAAAATTGAACTGGATAAGATCTGTATCTCTAACAAGTTCAAGTTCTGATACTTGTAGAGAGACCCAAGTCAGAAATGTGTTCACCAAACTTTATTTTCTTTTTTTCCACTCGAAAATGAAAAGAAAACATTTGACATGTATTGATTTGGTCATATTTACTGCATATCATTGTGCATATGGGCATGCTCTTATATATACACACACACTATCCCTAGAGCAAGGAAATTTTTACCCTTCCAACTAGATAAGATTCTGGCAATTCTCATAGGATTGGAAGCTACTCTTGCAGACGGTAGTGGCATTTATGGTATTGAGACTAAGGAGAGAATGGAAATCACAATTCAATGTTGTGTGTCAATGCACATAAAAAATTTCCTTCTTCACAACACTAGATCTATGAGATTAAGAACAGAACTAATAGTCCATTTCTTTTTTAATGGAAATAATAAATATTATTACCCTTGAGAATATAAAACCAAAAGTGTACTTGATATTAAAGTTGATGTAGTGGTCATCCTGTTTTTATTTCCTTTTCTTACCAGGCTTAAAATAGGATATTATATTTATTAATTAATGAAGTAATTGATTAATGTAATTTCATACTAGATATTACTTATACATATTGTACTCTTTTAGCAGAGAATTATATAGTATGTTGTCATGTAACCTATTGTAATACTCTGATATATTGTATATTACAGATTATAATTATTTTAATTATAGTCATTTCGGTGTTGACATTTCACATTTTTATATTATATGTTTCACCTAATATTATTAACATTCAAGCTCAGGATAGGCAGTAAACATTTGTGGAATGAAGGGAAATGAAAGCATATAGAATCTAGTTGATATACTCCAGAGGGAAAATAAAAATCTATGAATTTGGATTTACATTTTCTTTTCTTTTTTTTTAAAGATTTTATTTATTTGACAGAGAGACACAGCGAGAGAGGGAACACAAGCAGGGGGAGTGGGAGAGGGAGAAGCAGGCCTCCCGCTGAGCAAGGAGCCTGATGTGGGGCTCCATGTGGGGCTCCATCCCAGGACCCTGGGATCATGACCCGAGCTGAAGGCAGACGCTTAACGACTGAGCCACCCAGGTGCCCCTACATTTTCTTTTCTTTTTTACTTACTTCTAGAAAGCAGGTTTGCCCTCTCATATACAAAACCATGAGCTAGTTTGTGTTTACTTCAGATGTAACCGTATTTTAAAAGACCAAATAAAAATAATCTAATCAGATATTAGGAATATTTTTGAATTGGAAATTGCTAATATTTGTATTTTTCTGCCAATGTTATTTAGAAAATACAATCATAAAATGTTTTCTGTATTTGAGAATGTAGTAGTCACCTGTAGTTTAAAAATGCTCTGTACAGGGGCACCTGGGTGGCTCAGTCATTAAGCGTCTGCCTTTGGCTCAGGTCATGATCCCAGGGTCCTGGGACCGAGCCCCACATGGGGCTCCCTGCTCAGCGGGAAGCCTGCTTCTCCCTCTCGCACTCCCCCTGCTTGTGTTCCCACTCTCGTTGTGTCTCTCTCTGTCAGATAAATAAATAAAATCTTTTAAAAAAAATGCTCTGTACATCTCAAGACTTAGGTTCCAGCAAAGTAACATTTTTTTTTTTAGTTTCTCTTCATCTTCATTTAAAAGAGCAAAAGACAAAAAGTTTAAAAAAGTGAAAAAATAAAAAAGCATAAGCCAGAGTTAGACAATTCATTTCTTTGATCTATCAGTTCCGATCTTGAAGATGGTAGAACATATGTTATACGACTAAGCATTCCTTGGCCAGTAACCTATCAGTCACTGACATGACTTGTACCTGTAATGCAGGGAATAGAGTCCCTCCTTCCCACATTTACTTAAATGTGCTTTGCCCACCACCATCTCATCTGGGCCCATACAAATAAGGTAGTAGATAGTATGGAATTCGTAATCAAACATTTAATGTTGATGAGCTGGTGAATAAAGAATCAGCAATGACCCAACCCAAAGACTAATTCTGCTATAAATTCTGTGCTTTTTAATGAAGACTGGCTGAATATTTCTGAAAGACTCCCAGTCCCCTCTAGAAATGACATATCGTTTAGTAACACTGTCTAGTAAAATAATTCGTTGCCAAATATGGCCATATTTAATGCACCGATGTAAATAAACACTTGGCCAGACATTATCTTCATAGACTGTCATAACCACAAGATGAGTTAGGGAGTTCTATTCCCTCGTTTTACAAATGAGGAAATTTTAACAAAGGCAACGGAAGTAACTTACAAGTGGTGACACAGGATTTAGAAGATCACTCAATCTGATACCCTGGCTTTTCTACTATGCTCTTACATTGCCTTCCCATGGTAACCAATTTCATCCATGAGGAAACACACCACACACATAGACACACATTTAATCCTAAACAGTATACATGCAATGTGGCTTCATCAAAGATCGATAAAACAAACAGCAAATAGATTTTCATTGTGTGTTGCAGTTTCTTTTATTGATCTCATGTCTCAAGCTTGATTGGGTGCCTTTGTTGTTTTAGGGCACCGCTGTTCTCAATCAAGTTGACTAGCAGCCCTTGTTCTTCTCCAGGACTGTAGAAGGCCGAAGCCCTAAACAGTAAATTGAGCCTTCTGAGGACATCGGTGAGGTATAAGTAATTAAAAATAAATCACTAATAATCACAAAACTATTTCTAGACAAGTCAGAGAAGAACAGTTTTATAACTATTCTACTTTTCCAGGTACTGAGACCAAAGTTGAGGTTCTTCTTTCTTTCATGTGGCCCCTTCAAGCATATATGAGGAAATTCAGAATTCTGATTTCCAGACAAAGCTCAAACTTGCTTTTATTCCTATGATATCATCTGTATTTCTTTAAATTCGAGAAAACGTGTATTCGAGACTGAAATGCACAGTCCAAAATGTACCTTCACCACGTTAGAACAATGTTCTCTAAAAATAGCAGGAAGACGGTAGCCATGGGCAGGACTGAGCAATTACTGAGCAGGTGCAACGCACATGGGCAACACTGATCATTCTGTGGCGCCCAAGCGAGCCTAGCTCACTAAGACTTCAGAGCTCTGAGATATGCTAATTATGACTCAGGTGGGCCAGATCACATTTTATGCCATCCTTTAGACCTAAAATACATATGTCTTGGTATGAGGGATCTATAATAGAGGTTTTATGTTCCATCATATGTTTATTGGCTCTGCCTCACTAACCTTGTAGTTATCCAAACCTGGCAGGCTGATGAATGTCTTATTTCTCACTGGTTACATTTAATTCAACTGAATGTGCACATTAGATTTAATCAAGATATTCTAAATACGTGATGCTTATATAACAGAAAAGAAATTATATAAATCAACTTTTTAAAGCTATTCAAATAGTAGTAACGTGAGTGTGTGTTTCTATTTTTAAAACCCTAAGGTTTTCTTAGTAATAATGGGCAGCCCAAAAAGTAGGAAGTTTCACTCAGTTCAGATTTATCATCTCGAATGATAATGGTTTACTTATTTGTAGTTTTATGAAGCCTCCTAGGTATTCAAGATGTGCTAGAAAATCTCTCAACAGTAGATCTCAATTCCCTCTTCCTGACTCTCCTACACAAGAACTGTTCTGAAGGAAAATTTTGTCTTCTTATTTTCTATTGTCAGCAATGCTTACAAGTAAATATTAAGGAGTAAAAACTCAGATCATAATGCAACTGCAAAGGAATTAGCTCCCAAAGAGTACTTTATCTTAGTTAACCATCCATTAGAGCAATCACTGAAATACCTTATACTGTCCTAGGAGTCTTCGGTCATAAGGGAGAGCATAAATATTTCTTAGTACAGGAATGATACACATATAGCACAACTCTAGATGAGACTAGAATATTTATCTTGGGTACCTATCAGAATTACAGGGCGTGAATGATTCCTATATTACTTAACTAAAATTTCAAAACAAAAAACAAAAAACAAAACCCAAAACCTGGCCATTTAAAAGTGCACTATAAAACATTAACAATACCGTCATACAGTTTCTCAATAACAACCTCCTCAGTCACACTTTGACATGAGACCCCTGTTCATGGCTGAGGTTTTTCCTCCAAACCCCATTTTCCTACCTCCCAGTTCCCTTGTGGGAAACTATGCCATTTTCACTATAAAACTAAAAGTGTTTGGAAATACATGCTGCTGTTACAAGGGCAAACACGGATTTGAGATGATAAACAGAAAAGAATGTGAATTTAATAGAGGGAAATTTTACACTTAATTTCAGCCATATAAACAACAAATAGGTAAATATATAGCACGTTACCACCACCACAGAAGGCTAATTTTTGTGCTTTCCCAGTTAATGTACCCCCCTTGAAAGGCAAATAGTACTCTATCTGCTAGTATAGAGCAGAATTACTTGTTATTGATCATCCTATTAATAAAATAATAGTGAATCTTTTATTCTGTACCAGGCTTCTCCAGCTCAATATTACATTAATGAGATTTATTCATGTGACTGTATATTTCAGTACTTTATTTCTCATTTCAGTGCAATATTCAGTTATATAAGTATGTACAAATTGTATTCTTTTTAAATTTATTTTCCTTGACTTTTTGTTTGGGCGATGACCTCCAGTACCATGCCAAGCAGAAAAAGTGACTGTGTGTTTTCCCAACCAAAGGGAACAAAATTATTATTTTAGCATTGGTAATAACTCTTAGCTATTATTTTGATAGATATTTTATACCAGTTTAATAAAGTTCACTTCCATTTGGTAGTAGATGAAAAATTTTAGTATAAAAAGTGTTGAATATCAGTAAATTCTTTTTTTGCTTTTACTGACATGATCACACATCTTTTCCTATAGTCTGTTAATTGGTGATTTATATTGAATGGTTTTTCTCTGTATGTCCTTGAGACAAATCTAATTGATCATTATAGATTCATTTTATGTACACTGGATGAATTTTTTTCCCTAAGAACTTTTGGTTTAAAAATTTGAGAAATATGGACCTATAGTTTTCTTTTTTCTTTTTTCCTCTTTTTCTCCTAGCTAACTTTACCTGTATTATTTCACTGAATCTGCACAAGTGTCCTCAGAGGAAGATATTGTTCTTAACTATTTCTTTACTGTAATTTCCTTGGCAGTTCTCCTATCTCTTTACTTATTCTCTGAAAATCTGTTTTCGGGTTTGGAATTTTTTTTTCTTTAAAGTTTTAGAAAAATTCATCAGTGATATCAGCTTGACTTAGAGTTCTTTCAAGGGCAAGCAAAAAATTATTAAATCAACTTACGCAATATATTAAGCTATTCATGTAACACATTTTTCATTTTCATTGAGTTCAGATCTTCTCCCTTTGGTTTATTTTTCTATTTCTCCCATTTGTCCTCTCATTCCTGTTATTTCTCCTTTAAAATAACTTTAAAAAAGTTAATCACATATTTTTCATTATTTCATATTTCTCTTCTATTATCATTTTAATTATACAGGCTGTGGTAGGCAGAATAATGCCCTCCCTCCAAAATGTTCTCATCCTCAGCCCAAAAACTGTGACTATATACTCTTATATGTCAAAAGAGACTTTAAAAGTGAGGGACCCTGAATGGCTCAGTCAGTTAAGGATCCGACTCCTGGTTTTGGCTCAGATCTGGATCTCAGAGTCATGATCTCAGAGTCCTGAGATAGAGCCCCCTGGGGAGCCCTGCCCTGAGTCTGTCTTGGGCTCTGTGCTCAGCACAGGAGTCTGCTTGGGGTTCTCCCTGTCCCTCTCCTGCTGTCCCTCCCTCGACTCACCTGCATGGTCTCTCTCTCTCTAAAATAAATTTAAAAAAATCTTTAAAGTTGTGATTAAGGCACCAGACCTTGAGATAGGAAGATCATCTTGAATTCTTTAGGTGGGCCCAATCTAATCATATAAGTTCTTAAAAGCAGTAGAGAGAGGCAGTTAAATGTTTCAGAGGGAAATGACTAGAGAAGAAGTCGACCCATAGTTGCAGGCTGGAAGATGGAGGAAGGCAGGCATGAACCCAAGGTTTAGATTTATACCTAAGTATTTTTTTGTTGGGAGTGCTAAGGTAAATGGTATTGGTTTTTAATAAATTCTACTTGTTCATTGTTGGTATGTAAGAAAGCAATTGACTTTTGCATATTAACCTCATATCTTGCAACATTACTATAATATATTATTAGTTCCAAGAGTTTTTTTGTTGTTATCCTATATAGCTAATCATATCATCTGAAAACAAAGACAGTTTTATATCTTCCTCTCCAAACAGCATACTTTTATTTCCATTTCTTGCCTTATTGCATTAGCAAGGATTTCCAGTACAATGTTTAGAATGAGTGATGAGAGGATATCTTAGTGGAAAGCTTTGTTTACTATTTAGCATTACAGCTACATACTCATGGCTACATATAATTCAGTTGCTTTATTTACAATTAAGGAGGACAGAAGGGTAAGCCAAACCATTGCCTTTTGTAATTACTGAAGTATAAATGAAGTTTTAGAAATATTTTGAGGGCCCTTTATGAAGAAAAATTAATAGAAGAATAACTGAACTTGGACAGTTTTATGGCTTAAATCTTTTTTTTTTTAAGATTTTATTTATTTATTTGAGAGAGAGAGAATGAGAAAGAGAGAACACATGAGAGGGGATAGGGTCAGAGGACGAAGCAGACTCCCTGCCGAGCAGGGAGCCCGATGCGGGACTCGATCCCGGGACTCCAGGATCATGACCTGAGCCGAAGGCAGTCGCTTAACCAACTGAGCCACGCAGGCGCCCCGGCTTACATCTTTTTTAAATGGTATTACCATGATTATAGATCTTCATTATTAATGAGATAATTAAAAAGAGTCAGTTTACCTAAAATCATCACTACTTACATTAATTTGAAAACTCTGTATATTATACTATCATTAATTTGCCAGAATTTACTTCATACTATATCTGATATTCCACTATTCTCCTCAGGAGAGAAGTGTGTATTTGATTGCATCATTGTATCTGATAGATATTTCACTGTAAAAAGTTCTCAGATAAACTTTAGATGAATGATTCTGAGAGCGTATATATCTGTATACCCAGTAAGGAATTCTTTACTATTATTTTTGAAATTATAAATAGTGTTGAAAGAGTAAGAAATTATTAATAAGCCATATCGAACAATCTATTATCCATTGCTGAGTAAAATTATTAGAAATTTCAAAGGGTAAAAGTGGCTTTGATCATCTTAATATTGTGAAATGCATGCTATAAAATGTGTACAACATGACAAAATTATGGAACAAGAGTAAAAGCATGAAATATTTATGAAATTGGGGATATTTGAGATACATAACACAAGTTTTAAGAAGATAGAGTAAAAATTGGGGCACTTGGGTGGCTCAGGTGGTTAAGCATCTGCTCTATGCTTCAGTCATGATCCCAGGGTCCTGAGATCGAGCCTCATGTTGGGCTCCCTGCTCAGCAGAGAGCCTGCTTCTCCCTCTGCCCCTGCTGCTCCCCCGCTTGTGCTCTCTCTCTTGCTCACTCTCTCTCAAATAAATAAATAAATAAATAAATAAATAAATAAATAAATAATCTTAAAAAAAAGAAGATAGAGTAAAAATTAAATGCAAAATAAAATACATATACAAGCACACATTGATTTGGGGGCAAGTGAACTGAGAAAAAGTCACTTATTCTTAATATCAACATGGTTTAAATAGACATTTAGGGGAAACTTAAGACATAATAACAAATGGGAAATAAACAGCACTGCAGGGAGACGTTTAATGTTATGTAGGAAATGTTTTGATATTCAAGACTCTACTGAGTGAGGGATGTCCTTTTGAAGGGCAGGCTCAATATGAAAGATTCTCTCCTTAAGGAAAGGAGTCAATAGAAAGCTCCCCACAGTCCTGCAGGGCAAACAGAATGCACAGACAGCTGGGCTTCATACAGAGGGAGTGCTTAGCGTCAAAAAGTTGGAAGACTGGGCAAACAGAGCCATAGAGATTTCCTGATTTTCAGTGATAGACAGTGAGCATCTAGCCGAGAACCTTGAAAAAATAATTACCCTGCTAAAAAAGAACTGAGAATGTCCTGGGATGAATAATAATGACTGATGCAATCTACAAGAAATAAAGAAACAAACCCTCCTCAAAATTTCACAAATTATGTAAAAATAAGAGAAAAAGTAGGAGCCAAACAAGGCAGAACTGTGGCAATGTCCTTAATCACAGCTACTTGGGGCCTTTTTTCTCATTAAAACTTAAAAAATAAGAATTGGAAATTATCCAAACATCATAGACTGCCAATAATGGGCTGTCACATGTAAAATTACCTAAATGAAAAGGCTGTATGTTTCATTTCATAGTTTGAGTTAAATCATCCTCAACTAATCCTTTTGTTGATTTCATAAAGTCCAAACGTGGAAATAAGATCTCCTATTGAGATTGTTTTGGATAAGCTGCACTCAAACTGTGAACCAGCATCCAAGGGGCCAACTCCTTGAAAGATGGAGAAAAAGACAAATATCAGGTGTTCAGGCTTCCACTGCAATTCAGCTAGAGTTGCATGCATCTGACTGGATTAGTAGTTGAAATCTGAGCAAAAATTTGCCTCTTCAAAAACTTCCAAATGAGAAGCATAAGTTGAAAACCAGTGTGACAATTCATATCCATAATATGTGAATACTATATGAGTCTCATAGTAAAAGTTGGGGTTTCAGACTGGTCATGACAGAGACATCAGCTAATTTACTGCACTTTTTTATTTTTCAAGGTCTCTACTACTCATTTTGAGATGCCACATAATAGGCAAACAGAACAAACCAACTTAATTTATACTTAATTTATGGACCTAATGCTAGATTGATATATATAAACTCATATTTCATGTATGCTATTATATAAGTTATATATGATTCCAAACTCCCATTAGGTCAATTTTCCCCTGCTCTTATGGACAACATATACATGCATCATTTGTTGTGATCTTTATTTCTTATGTCAACCGGCATGAGAATCCTACCAGGCTTTGTAGTTACTGAAATTGACAAAAATGCTTTTTTTTTTTTTACAACTATCTACAAATTTATTTCAAAATAATGTGATATGTAAGTTTTCAAATGTGCAATCTTTGTATAAAAGTGATAGAAATTTACATTAAAAATCACTTTTAATTAACATACAGTTTGCATACAATTAACCCATTTTAAGTGTAGAGTTTGTTCAATTTTGGCTATATATACACATACATATGTATGTATATATCAAATGACAATAGAATTAAAATATTAAAAAAGACCCCTCTGTAGTTTTGTAGACCACCATCCCCCCATCCACAGCCCAGGGTAACTGTTGATCTGATTTCTATCACTCTAGCAATATATATATTTATATATATATATATATACATAATATATATATTATGTCATCTTTTGTGTCTGACTTCTTTTCCTTGTTGTTGCATGTATCCGTGATTCATTCTGTTTTATTGCTGGGTAGCATTCCATCATATGGAAATGCCATAGTTTATTTATCCACTGATATAATAGACATCTTGACTATTTCCAGTTTTGGCAGTGAGGAATACACATACTGTGAACATTTGCATGCAAGTTTTTGGGGACATATGCTTTCATTTCTCTGAGTAAATACCTAGGAATACAATTACTGGGATGTATGGTAAACATATGGTAACTTTACAAGAAACTGCCAAATATATTCTAACATGGCTATACTACTTTGCATTCCCATGAGCAATCTATGGTATTTCCATTTGCTTTACATTCTTGTCTACACTTGGTATTGCGAAGGTTTTTAATGTAGCCATTTTTGTGGGTATATAGTGGTATCTTGGTGAGGGTTTTATTTACATCCTTGTAATGATTCTTTATGAAAAGCATTGTTTCATGTGCTTAATCGGAATTTGTACATCTTCTTTGATGAAGAATTTGTACAAAGGCTTTTATCCAAGTTTTTTGTTGGTTTGTTTTCTTATTATTGATTTGTAAGAATTCTTCACCTTCCAAATGCAAGATATTCATCATATATATTTTGCAAATGTTTTCTCTCAGGTTGTGGTTTACCTTTATATTTTCTTTCTTTTTTTTTTTTAAGATTTTATTTATTTATTTGAGAGACAGAGCATGTGCACACGAGCAAGCATGAGCATGGGAGAGGGGCAGAGGGAAAGGGAAGGGAAGCAGACTCCTCGCTGAGCAGTGAGCCTGATGTGGGACTCAATCCCAGGACCTTGGGACCATGACCTGAGCTGGAGGCAGATGTTTAACCAACTGAGCCACCCAGGCACCCTACCTTTATATTTTCTAAATAGAATCTTTCAAAATATTTTTGTAAATTTGTAATTTTGATGGAGTCTAATTTATTAAGTTTTTAGTTTTATAGTTTGGTCTTTTCTTTTTAAAAAAATCTTTGCCTCACTCAAGCTCACAAATATTTGTTCTATTTAATTCTAGAGTTTTTAGAGTTTTAACTTTAAACTACAAGAGATTATATGCAAATGTAAAAGTAGTGAATAGAGGAGCTGTAGGTCACAGGGTCTGGGATAAATCCTTTCTGGCCACATACATCACCCTACATTGTCCGTCCGGTAAATGGTTCTGCTTTCTAGATCTCAGTGCTCTCATTTGTGAAATAAAGATGATACTACCTAACACTGAAAACGTATAATTATTTTTATGATTATATAATGTTGTACAATAAACTTGGTATGATGACTGAATCATACCTTAGTACATTTTAACACTGCCACCTGTTATTATTTTTTCATTATTAATATTCATTCTTTAATACTAAAAATGCTTTTTTAAAAAGTGCCTTTGTGCGGGACACCTGGCTGGCTCAGTCAGTAGAACATGCAATTCTTGATCTCGGGGTTGTAAGTTCAAGCCCCACGTTGGGTGGAGAGATTATTTTAAAATAAAATTTAAAAAAAAAGGTGTCTTTGCTGAACATGGAGAAGGAAGGAATTAAGACTTCACCAAACATGTTATAGTGTGTCCATCAATATCATCAACTCCTCCAAAAGAAAACAAACAGAAATCCTTATTACACAACAATTGAGGTAGAGAAGGTATTTTTCAAAGAATTATAGTATGAATCAGCATTTGGTTTATTCAACTACATATAATATCTTCTAATTGATAGATTGATGGTTATTTATCTGTTAGAAACACAGATGTTACTATGGTTCACATGTATGTTAACAAAAGACTAGAAACTTTTAGTATATGAGACTAAAGAGCACCCAATAGACCCTAGGTACTCTTCTAAACCCTTCACATGCTTATTGATTTAATCTTCACAAGAATCCTATGAGGTAGACAGACATTATTATCCACAGTTTGCTAGAGGGACAAATGGTGCAGAGAGATTATCTAAATTGACCAGGGATTCTTTAATGTGAAACTGTAGTTGAATTCAAGAGATACAGCTCCAGAGCCCATGTTCTTAATAACTACATCGTGCCAACTAACAATTGCCATGACAAGGCACAGACCCTGGGCATATGCCCCAAAGACCTGTGGGAATAGCCTTCAGGAACGTGGAGAGGAAGGGAGACTAACTGAGAAATTTTGAAGATCATATGTAAAGTAACCTAAAGGTAGATCTGCGTTTCCTTTTACAAAAGGATTTATACGTGCAATATATGAGTGGGTTGTGCTGATAGATGTCTGTAATGTATTATTGTTGACCAGTAAGTGCTGCCCTTCTAGGAAGTGGGTCCAATTCCTTGCCCTGGTAAAGTCAGGCAACATAAGCAAAAGGATGGGTGTTGCTTCTAAGCAGAAGCCTTAAGGACTGGTGTGTGTTTTTCCGTGTTTAGTTTTGCTCTTTCTTTGAGCTAGAGGCAGCTTATTCGGGCTGCTTCTGGAGTGAATAAAACATGGGAGCATATGCCTCATATACCTCAACACAGCTGAGGCATAATGGGGGTACAGTGTGAACCAGAGATCAAGTTCCTTTTTTCTAAGCTGCCCGTAATTTGCCATTTGTCAACACAGCATAACCTAGCCTATCCAAATTGACAGAGTGTCCCCCCTTTTAATATTTTTAGTTTAAAGTAAGACAACTCATTAAACGAGTACTTGTCAATATCTCTGGACGATGTTCTCTAAGCTGGCCCAGCAGAGAGGTTTGATAGTGATTGCAGCCGCACAGGTAAGATGGCGCTTGGCATTCCACAATTGTGAATGAAGAGATAAAGAAAATACGCATATAGAGACAATGGAATGCTATCTGGCCCTAAAAAAGAAGGAAATCTTGCCACTTGAGACAAGATGGATGAACCTAGAGAACATTATGCTAAGGGAATAAAGCCAGTTACAGAAAGACAAATGCTGAATGATTTAACTTGTTTGAGGTATCTAAAATAGTTAAGCTCATGGACTCAGAGAATAGAATGGTGGTTGCCAGGGGCTTGGGGAAGGGGGAAATGGGAAATTGTTTTTCAAAGAGTATAAAGTTTTTATTATGCAAGTTGAATAAATTCTAGAGATCTGCTGTACTGCATAATACCTGTGGTTCACAATATGCTTAAATTTTGTACACTTAAAAATATCATAAGATATATAAAGATGAGAGATCTTACGTTGTCTTCTTACTTAAGATATATAAAGATGAGAGATCTTACGTTGTCTTCTTACTAAAAAAATAGGTGAAGAGACTTAAAAGGTACAAACTTCCAGTTATGAAATAAATAAATCATAGAGATAAAAAGTACAGCATAGGAAATACAGTAAATAATATTATGATAATGTTGCATGGTCATAGTTACCTTTGTGAGCATTGCATAATGTACAGAATTGTCAAGTCTCTATGTTATGCACCTAAAACTAATAGAACACTGTATGCTAATATACTTTAATAACAATTGAAAAAACAAAAAAGAATGCAAGGAAATTTTTGGAGGTGATAGATAATACCTTGGTTGTGGTAATGGTATCATGATGTATGCATATGTCAAAATTGATCATGATATATATGTATATTAAATGTGTTCATTTTTATATATCATATATATTATATATCAATTATACATCAATAAATATAAAAGAAATAATAAGAAAAAGGCAGATCTTGAATATTCTGAGATTTCCCTTGAGTTGAGCTAGTAATTCAACATATAACCTTTCACAGTTAGCTCATCTTTTCATTGAGGGAGAACAAATGAGAAATGTTTCTGGGAGCCCCTCTAATTTTTATTACATTTATTTATTTATTTATTTATTTATTATATATATTTATTATATTCCCCAAATCAAAATTATATATCATTGACAGCCTCAATATTAATGGCCAATTTGTCTCAAAAACCATAAAGATCCATAGATATTAGGACCAGATATTTTATAAGTCTCGTTAGCACTATTATAGGGAATAAGTTTTATATTTTTTTAGTACATCAAGAAGAAGTTATATATTTATGACAAAACATTGCAAAGAACACTTGAAAAGCACTTTTTCAATTAAGAGAGTACAATCAATAAAATCCAATGAAACTCAGAAACCAGATCAAGAATTAATCTTATAAATATTTCCGTCTTAGCTCTTACTCAGTAAACAGGTAATGTGGTATCATTTCCTATGTAGAATGCAAATGCAAACCATGATCAATATATAAAAACAAAGGAACTTGTGGTTATCATTCCGAAGTTAAGGGTAATCTGAGTCATCATATACTTATCAGTGAAACTTAATAAGCAAAATGAGACACCATAGTGTGCTTATAATCAATCTACTTCACAGATTAAAATTTTTAAAGCATAGGTTGAGAGATCACTCCAGGAGTATGGTTATCTGTAATATTCACTGTCAGTATGATGTCAGTTTGTAGAGAAAGCCATGGCACAGAGTTCTTCTAGAAATGTGCCAATCTATGGTGCTGTAAAATTAGCTACATGCAACATAGCCAGAGGGAGAATGTCCTCTCTTTCTCTTGGAAAACGTTTCTACAGATAATTACCAAAAACATGTGAGTAGAGATGCTAAGGCATGAGCCTTCTGCCAAGTTCAGGTGACAGTGAGTTATAATGGACAGTGTCAAAAACTTAGGATTGGTTGCATTAGAAGAACTGACTTATACTCATGAATATTTTCATGCCCATGATCTCAGTCTTTAAATTGAAGAAGGACAAAGAAATAACAGTTTACTTCCCCCCATGAACATCAGAGACGTAAGTGGCACTCAAAAAATATTAAGTATAAATTTATCACAACTTTGAAGTAAAATGTTTTCTTCACTCTTAGGATGGGAAAGGTACACATGCAAATGACTGGTTTTTACATTTAAACCCTTTAACAAGAGGAGTTTTATGTCATGGCTCTGAATTGTTCCCTTAACTGTAATACTAATCCTAACGTTAACATCACACAAAATGCTGTTAATTTCATCTTCAAGAAATAAGGACATTATCTACTGCTATTCTCTGCACATAAACATTTATAAATTGTCTTTTTTTTTTACAAATACGCACTCTCTCCTTTCTTAAGTCCCTTACCAATAATTTGAATGTGAGGAGGTAGATATAAGAAAGTGCATTTTCATTCAGTTTAAATTAGTGTATAGTTTGTTCACTGTTCTCCATTCGCCTTTTATCTCCCTATACAGATTGTAATATCAGGGCCTGAAAAGAACTGTAAAAACCATTTCACTTTATTTTTATACTCTAAACGTTTCATTTGATATGTATTGGCCCAATGATTTTAACAGTTTTGTGCCAGCAGGTGGAATGTTTGTTTGAAAATGATTTCCAGTTTCTAATTCTCTGCTCAGCCAGGAGGAGTATCTACAGTGATCTTCGGAGCCTAAGCAGAAAGAACACTAGGTTTCCTTTTATGAGTCATTTGAAAACACATGCATAGTACTCTCCATTTACACTAAAAATGTTTCCCAGCTAGGGTTTTCAGGGAGACTCAGGTGGGTACTTCTCACCCGGTCTCCTCTAATTGGTGTCCGGGGGTTGTGATTGATAGCTTAGGAACAAGATGCACAAAACACACAGAAAAATGATCCATGAGTCCTCTTCTGCCTGTGGTGCACAGGGAGACTATGCATCATGCTTTGGTCTCTGCTTACAAGAAACTATTGGATCTCTTCCCCTCTCCTCACTTCTATATCACCCACAAATCTTCTAATTCATGTGCTGCTTTTGCATTTATTTTACAAATGAGGAACTGAAACTATTTTCATGAAAACATCACAAAATTTTTCATTCTCCATGTGGAATTGATTCTCATTTAACAAGGTTTCCTGTGAAGGGCCAAGAATTAGCCTGGAGTGATTAATTATCAGTCTCAACCACATAGTGTGAGTCAATCTTTTATAAGTTACGTTGAATCCAAATCACGCCACAATGCCTAGTGGGCACAGGGGTATAAGAGTACCAAGAATGACATTGATCTCTCAGGTTGTGCTCTTAGCTGTAAGTATACTTGCAATTATTTCAAAAGGTAGGGAATGAATGAACTTATATTACAGGTTCTTTTAATTCAAGAAATATTAAGAATTTTAATTCACTTTAAACTTTAATTCAAATCCTCTTATAAATTTAGAATCATGCTACTGTTCACAGAGGAATGCATTTGAGGGATCGTTCAGAAATTTAAGATGATGATGGATTTGGGGTACCTCTCACTGACTAGTTATGAGAAAAGGTGTTTTAAAATACCAGAATCCAGCAATGGTCTTGATTTCCAGATATTTTGTTCTAATTGCAAAAGCCATAGTAATTTGTAAACTTTGGCTTCCTCGCAATTTATAATAAATGTGTTTCTGAAAAATGTTTAATGCAAATCAAGTTTTGAGAACTTAAATAGAATTTTCGATGCACTCAAACAATTTTCTATTTAATGGAAATGTGCACTGATTAGTTTTGAAAGTGAACAGTCATTGCCTAGTTCATATTGTTAGGTAATCCAGATTTAAATTTGTCATGATTTGAATAACTTTCTATCTTACTTCATATTTGTAATCATTCATTCATTCACCTACCATTCAAGTGACTTATGAGCATCTACTCTGTTAGGTGCCAAATTAGAAATAGGAGAGACGACTGATTATAAATTATAATCCCTGTATATTATAACACTTCATTCATTTCAATAACTGTTTGATGTAATTTTAAGTAAACAAACAAGCATTCAGTTTTGTGAAGACCATCTAAAAGTGAATTATAAAAGAACCTTTATTCTTTTAACCTTTACTAACGGTTAAAAGTAAAATAATAATTTTTAAAAATCTATGCTCATCCAGACTTAGTGATCATTTTAAAAACCATTTAGGTTATTGCTGGAAAAGGTTGTCACTGCAATTTTCTAGATAAAACAAAGTCAAAGATAAAAGGAAAATAATCCCAACTTGTTGAAAGCTGTGCTTTCCAGACAATGGCCCTGAAGACTCAAGCAGTAGGAAAAAGTTGTCTACAACTTGTTTTCTGAAAGATGGCAAAAGGAAGGAAAACATCAAAGGTATCATTCAAGGACTCATTTTATCTATTCTGTGTTGGCAGTTGGTAAAATATATACTATACTGTCTATCATGTGTCAACACTTTTTCATTTCTTAAAAGTAGAGAAAATGTCCCCGATTTGTATAAAATGACAAAATTCCTCCATGTCCTTGGCTTAAAGACTTAATAATATTTTTCTCTCTTCAGTAAATACCTGTCACCATGCAGGATATTTTCTTTTTGTTTGTCTAATAATATTAATTTACCAGCAAGGGGAAAAATATGCTTTAACTTACCAGAGGATAAAGGATAGATGGATGGATGAGAGAGAGAGAGAGAGAGATTATCCATAAGTAAAGAGACATAATCATATATATTTTATCTCCCAACTATCAGAATAGTTTGCAACAGACAATGTGTTGTAGTCATAAGCAATATCCAACATTATCAATATTGAATTAGTTATTTCCTTATTTTTAAATAATTTAAGCTTTTGTTATAACAATAATATCTTTAAAAGAGATAATAGCAATAACTGGTTGTTCATATTCTGTTTTTTAGGGAATTAGAGAATTAGAATATAATTATTTGTCAAATACTAATGCCTGAACTGAAATTTTACCCCCACCCATTCTAAAATGATTGCATGTATTCTTGCACATATAACCATGATTTTTTTTTAAGAGAGAGAGCATGCTCACATGGGAGGGGGAAGGAGCAGAGAGATAGAAAGAGAGAATCTTAAGCAGGCTCTATGCCCAGTGCAGAGCATGATACGGGCTTGATCCCAGGACCCTGAGATCATGACCTGAGCCAAAATCAAGAGTCAGACATTTAACCGACTGAGCCATGAGGCATCCATTAACCATGAATATTTTTGAAAACAGTAATACATCTGCACACATAAAGAAAAATATTTAAACAGTTTAAGACAGTGATTTCCATAAGAATATAGAGAGCATGTTGGCAACTTGCTCTGATATTACTTATCCAGTTCTAGCAAATATGGAAGCAAACATCGTAATTTTTCTCTTTTCTATCCATCCCCAAAGTCCAGCACATTTTAGCATGGTTCACTGAAGAAGGAAGATTCAATATAGTGTTAATTATGGAAATTCTGCTTTTAAAAACAAACTGGAAAATAATGCAAACCAGAGTTTAACACTTTTAACATTTCACATGAAAACTTAAAGGATAATCATATTTATTTTTCTGTATAACCTATAACTTCTGCTTTTTTTCCTACTTTATCTTCCAGATAAGAAAATTTTCTTTCTTTTTTTTCTTTTGAAAATTTTCTTCAAAAATCAACAATAGAACAATACTTTTAGATCATTTTGCAACCAAAATATGGATCAGAAATACACATTCAATGATTTTTCTCTTATTTCTTTATTTTATCTTTTGCAGATTAGCCATCTATAGCTATTAAGAAAAGCTGACTTTTTGGAAAATAAAATGTGTTTTAATGTCTATAGTTCAACTGTATTTTTATAGATGATATCTAAGTCACGTAAAGAATAGAATATATACTCTCTCATATGCAATCCAGTGATCTCTTATTTTTAGTATACCAGCATAATTACAATAAGTTTCCTTTACTAGTAGTTCAGTTTAAGATAAACTGAAATTTTAAATCCAATAATTATAGAAAGAGCCTAACAAAGACATACATGTCTCATCAAGCCAGCTATACCAATTACTTCAATGTTACAAATTTATCAGCAGATTTTCCCTGAAACATGAAATACAGTGTTATCAGTTGTCATCATTGATTCAAAGTGAACTGGAATTGCAGGTAAGCTATTCTGTACTCACAAGGGACAATATGATTTAAATTCCATGCAGATAGAAAGATAAATCTAAAACATTATAGCAAAATTAATTATTATTCCCTCGGGAGCTTTCAGTGCCCATATTTCTACATTACATTAATTTAGCTATAAATATAAATATTTCAAACTACTGAAAATTAGATTTAAAATTATGGAATATCTTATGGCCAAACCATAAACCAATAAAAAAATGAGATAGGCAGATGTGTTATTTTGAAATGTATCCACTGAGTTTCTGCCCATGTCACCTCTCTTCCCTATATCTTCTCCTCCTCCTCCCTCTCCTTTTGCCCTCTCTACCAAAGCAAATAGAGTAGAAAATACTGCATTCCCATGCCCTTTTGGAAAAAAAGCACACACAAAAATAAACATTTTTTTGGATAGCTTTATGTACTTAATTTTAATATATGCTCTAATAAAATAACCATAATAACCATTTGGGTTCTGAATATAGTATTTTTTGAATAGTTCTCTAAAAACATATAATGCAATATAAAAATTGGAAAGCACTTCAGAAATCAATGAAAAGTAGAGTAATAGTTTTCTATAAATAGTGTTATAAATGTATGTTTCATGAATATTGAAGCTTCAGACTTCTAACTAGTAAAATTATAGTATGTGTATAACCCTAATTAAACTACTTTAAGCATATATACATATACATGTGCACATACCTACTTTTGTTATATTTTGCCAAAATTAAAAATAATTCTATTTTTTGATGAAGTTATAAAACTTTAATTCCTAAAAATATACCTGACCTCAAAGCCTTATGGTGACAACTTTTTTTTCCTGAAAAAGTATTGAATATAATTTATTTGTACAGTGGAATAAAATGTCATATCAGGCTAAATTTCATTTACTTTAACTCATTAAATTATTTGTAATTCTGGAAGGAATTATTGTTCACCTATCTTGTACCAAAAATTGTTCTAGGTTCTGTTACTATTGCAGGAAACAAAGCAGTCACAAATTCGCCTCATGGAGTTTCTGTTCTAATGTAGAGAGAGAAAATAAACATGGTAAAGTAGTTTTATGGTATCCTAGAAGGTGTTAAGATCTCAGGAGGAAAACAAGGCAATGTAAGGAAGAATGTAATAGGAACTGCTGGGGCGGTAGGGTTGTTACTGTTTTAAAGAAAGCAGTAGAAGTTGGTCTCACTGGGCAGGTGGTATTTGAACAAAGACTGGAGTAAGTATGTGAGCAAACCATTTGAAGTTGGGAGTATATTTTTCTGGGCAGACAGCCTGACACATGCAAAACCTTGAAAAGAGAGCACATTTGCCGTGCCCTACAGAATAGACTGGGAAGAGTGGTGGGAGTAAAAGTGGGGAAGGTGACTTAACTTTACTCCAGAAAGGATAGGAAGACATTGAAGGGTTGGAGGGAAGGACTGACATCATCATCTGTCTTTCATTTTAATAAGACCATGCTGGCTCCTGGTTTAAGAAGATAGTGTAAACCTAGTGGTACAGTGATTGCAAGGAGGTCAGATTCTAAATGTGTTGAAGGTTGAGTCAAGAGGATTTATTGATCAAATAGATTTGGAGGCAAAAGAGAAAAGCTAGCAATGACCTCATTTTGCTTTTCCTTGTGAGGAATGGGAAGCATATGACTACATCAGGTCAAGCAAGAAGACCAGGAACTTAGCTTTGAATATAGTAAGATTAGGATGCCACTTTGGATGAACAGTGGAGATGTTACATTAGCAGCAGACATAGGATACTGGAGGTAACAGGATTGACACAAACTTGGGATATATTTGAAGTCATATTCCTAGATGAGATCCTCAAGATGGTACACATAGATGCAGAAGAGGAGTGACCAAGACTGAGCCTGGGAAATCTCCTAAAGTTAGTAAATTAGGAGAAAGCAGAGGAAGCAGCAAAGAATGAGTGTAAGCAATGCTGACATAAGAAGGCAACCCAGAAAGCATGGTCTAGGAGGTGTCTTAAGGAGAAGGAAATGACCATGGTTCAATAATGCTGATAAGTTTGTAAGAGGAATAAACACTTCCTTGGCAGATTTAGTCATGTGTCTGTCATCAGAGGTCTTTGCAAGACTAGTTTCAGTGCAGGGACAGACAGCAGCAAAAGCCTGAATATGTGGTTTCATAGAAACTGGGAGACATGTTAGAGAGTAAAGGAAAGCCTAGATAAAGGCGGATCTCAACGGGGGGCGTTGAGGAGAGGAGGTTCCTGTTTATGTGGAAAGGTAAGAGCATAGGTAAATGCTGATAAAAATGATCCAGAAGAGAGTGAAGGCAGGATGCAAGTGATGGGGAACACAGGTGGAGTGATGCCATTGGGAGGGCAGGATGCACCATCTTAGTGCACCTGGGGCACACACATTTTTTGCAGGTGAAGATCCCGAATACACAAATGAATGGAAAATAAATACTTAGCTGTTCAGGGAAAAGAGTGCTCTGGAGGCTTTATAAATGTGTGTTTTAATTCATTCAAAAGCTGAAGCCTTTTACATTAAATAGCATCGATAGTTTGTTATGAGCTGTCCTTGCATAGGTAGCCCCCGCCCCTGTTCCCTCCCACTGCCTTCTTCTGAAAAGGGAAGACATTATATGCGCACCAGTGCAGGGACAAGTGGGGAGCTATGGTTTTGGAAAGCTGTGGACGTTTTTGTGTGATAACTGGAATTGTCTTAGTGAAGTAAGAAGCAAGGTTAGCCCCTGTGTGTGAGGAAGGGTGAAAGGATGTGGGAACACAGGGGAGAGGGGATTTGGTGAAGCAACCATTTAGGAAATGGGAAAGCAAATACAACTGGGAATCATAAAGGCAATGCCAGTTCATCAAGTAGCACCAACCTGATATCATGTTTCTGGGTTTTATTTTTCTCCAGCCAGGTATGGGTCCAGGTGCAGAGAAGCAGAATGGGTACAGAATTGGAATATAGTGAGGGATGTTCCCCCCCTCTCCAGACAGTAGGAGGAAGTCATAGAGGGACAAACCAGTCAACTATTATGCAAATAAGTGAATATCTTTGATTTGTCTATGATGTTCATTTATTTTGAAAGTTAGGTTTGTTATTTTGCTCAGTTGTTTAAATAATATTACCTACAGGTTTCTCTAAAAACATTTTATCTTTATAATACTCAAAATGTGGAAGAGGGAATTTTTCAGAATATGTAAATAAAATTTTAAAAATACTTTGTTATTTAGGAAAAATATATGATCCTAATAAAGATGGTGTTTTATTTTGATCAAGATGAAGTTATTTACAGTGAATCATCAGTATTTTGATATTTTGTTCTTTCATACATGTGCAGGCGAGAATACACAATAAGGTTTTTTTATTCTCAGCTGTTGAGAAAATACAAATTTGAATAAGAGTAAATACAGTAAATCCCCTCTTATAATTATGCCAACATTATAAGAAACAGAGTAAATAAATTATAACAAATGACTCCACATAGGAGAAGTATTTCTGGAACAAGTTTCAGAAAAGCAGAGGTACTTGGATTTAAAATCTAAGCATACTAACTGAAAATAACTGGTTAGTTTCTGAGTCCACAAGTAAGGAGGGGAATTGGGTCACTGGAAAAACGACTATATTCATTTCTTAGAACTACTTGAGGAAACAATTAATTGGATTTGAATTACAAAATGGTAACCTGCGTATATTCTGGTAGTATTAAATATACATCATAATCATAATCTTCTTGTCCATTCCCATTGTCCTTTCAAATTTCACACAGTTCCAATGTTTTCTAGCACATAAGATCATTTGTTTATACAAAACTAACTATATCTCCACACTTTCTTTCCTTTTTTTTTTTTTTTTAAGATTTTGTTTTGTGTAAGAAACAGAGCATGAGGGGAGAGGCAGAGGGAGAGGGAGAGGCAGACTCTCCACTGAGCAGATCCCCGGACCTCAGGATCATGACCTGAGCTGAAGGCAGATGCTTCACTGACTGAGCCCCCCAGGCGCCCCTCCATACTCTCTTTCATTGACCTGCATCCATTGCATAAGTAACAAGCAGGGAAAGTGAGGTTACTTTCTAACGGTTCTGGAGTGAGCACTGGAGTCTGATGTTCTTTATAAAGATTTTATTTATTTATTTGAGACAGAGAGAATGAGAGAGAGAGAGAGAGCACATGAGAGGGGGGAGGGTCAGAGGGAGAAGCAGGCTCTCTGCCGAGCAGGGAGCCTGATGCGGGACTCGATCCCGGGACTCCAGGATCATGACCTGAGCCGAAGGCAGTCGCTTAGCCAACTGAGCCACCCAGGCACCCTGATGTTCTTTAAATTAAAAAAAAAAGTGTTATTTTTAGATTACTGAAGGAAAAGTAAGGCTGAAAAATATTAACCTCATAATCTTAAGGAAAATTAAACATGTTAAATAGAAGTTAAATGTGGAAGGAATATTGTCTCTCTCTCTACCACATTTACATCCTAAATATCCTGGCCTCAATTTATTTCTTAGATTATGTCCGCACAAAGAAACATTAGGACATTATTTAGGAAAAATTTTAATGAATATTACTGTAACAAAAGTTTTAACAGAATAATATGCATTTACTGTTGGTAAACTATCACCATGATGTTTCCACCTAATGACTGGATGCAGCAATACCAAGTACTCCAACAATAAAATTAATCTCAAAACACAATGATAGAATCTATTCATATTCATTTCTTTACACATATTTTACTGATTTATACATTGTCTACACACTACTAATTCAAATATATTTCATGTTTTAGCTCATTTTTTATTTATTGGTAGGACCAAACATAGTGTTTGTGTGTGTGTATACACATATACATGGAAATACCCAACACATGTATACTCACACACAGACATACACTTTGAGTACCACACATACTACATGTACGGTATGGAACTTTATTTTTAAGGTTTTCTTCGGTTGTTCGTTTTTCTGAACCAATGTTCACTGACAACAACATATTTAAACTATGCAGTTTAAGCTTATTTTTATAGTTAATAGGCTTGCTACTTATTTATTATTCATGATTCTCTTTTGGGTTCAGAATAAAATATGTCTGTTTTAAGTGTTCAACTAATGTTTCCTTCCACAAAGAAAATTTAAATCATTTTTAATACTAGTAAGTGGAAAATCTTTTTTAAAAAATTTCCTTTTAAAATTGAGGTATCTTATAAACTTGCATCTTGTAAACATTTATATTTCTCACATACCAGCATAAACAACTCTTAGATTTATAAATGAAATCAATACACAGCAAATATTCTTTCTTTAGGTTATTTTTAAGACATCTTTGGTATGATACGGAATATTGAAAAGTGAGAACAAGCTGAATGAACATTTGCTTTTCTTACAGAAAAAGACACATTATATATCACTATCGTAAGAATGTTTTAAACATGAGCTATTTCAGATGCTGCCAAACTACTTTTAATAAAGAAAGAGAACATTTCACTGGGTGAGAATAAGTACGAGGTAAGGTTCATCATTATTTAATGGGCCTATGTACTTAATGATTTAATGACAAATTAACAAAGTTTACATAAGCTGTTGGTTTAAATTTCACCGCAAAATGCAAAATCACTGATTGCAAAGTCAAATGCCTTTCCCCTAGCTGAAATAAAGTATGTGCAGGAAATGTTGGTTTTATTTATTTATTTTATTTTATTTTATTTTTTTAAAAGATTTTATTTATTTATTTGACAGAGACACAGTGAGAGAGGGAACACAAGCAGGGGGAGTGGGTGAGGGAGAAGCAGGCTTCCTGCTGAGCAGGGAGCCCCATGTGGGGCTCAATCCCAGGACCCTGGGATCGTGACCTGAGCCCAAGGCAGACACTTAGACAGCCACCCAGGCGCCCCAGGAAATGTTGGTTTTAAAGGTAGTTTTCTTTAAAAATACAGACACTACTATGTTCTGCTTTGATCTGAAGATTTGTGTCCCCCAAAATTCATCAGGCATCACCTAATGCCCAAGGTGATGGTTATTAAGACATGGGGCCTTTGGGAGTTGCTTAGTTCTTGAGGGCAGAGCCCTCATGATGAGATGACTGCTCCTTTGAAAGGCACCCAGCATAGTTTCCTTGTCCTTCCACCTTGTGGACACATCAAAAAGCTGAAGTCAGCAGTCTGCAACCCAGAAAAGGGACTTCACAGAACCCAGCCATGCTAGCACCTTGATCTTGGACTTCCCAGCCTCCAGAACTGCAAGCAATAAATTCCTGCTGTTTATAAACTATGTAGTCTGTGGTATTTTGTTACAGCAGCCCAAATGGGCTAAGATACCATCTTTATATTATCTTAATATATTTAATATTATTTAGTAAGAATTTTGAATAATCTTAATCTAACACCACCATAAAACCATCATTTCTAAACTGCACATTTTAAAAAGTACACTTCAGAATGTTTTGCTAGGGGCGCCTAGGTGGTTCAGTCGGTTAAGTGTCTGCCTTCAGCTCAGGTCATGATCCCAGGGTCCTGGGGTTAAGCTTTGCATCAGGATCCCTGCTCAGCAGGAAGCCTGCTTCTCCCTCTCCTTCTGCCTGCCACTCCCTCTGCTTGTGCTCTCTCTCTCTCTGTCAAGTAAGTAAAGTCTTAAAAAAAATTTTTAAAGATTTTATTTATTTATTTGAGAGAGAGAGCACATGAGAGGGGGGAGGGTCAGAGGGAGAAGCAGACTCCTTGCTGAGCAGGGAGCCCGATGTGGGACTTGATCCTTGGATTCCAGGATCATGACCTGAGCCGAAGGCAGTCGCTTAACCAACTGAGCCACCCAGGCGCCCCTAAAAATTTTTTTTTTACAAATGGGGCGCCTGGGTGGCTCAGTCGTCAAGCGTCTGCCTTCGGCTCAGGTCATGATTTCAGGGTCCTGGGATCGAGCCCCACATCGGGCTCCCTGCTCCACGGGAAGCCTGCTTCTCCCTCTCCCACTCCCCCTTCTTGTGTCCCCTCTCTCGCTGTGTCTCTCTCTGTCAAATAAATAAATAAATAAAATCTTTAAAAAAAAATTGTTTTACAAATGATTTGCTAATGTTATAATTGAGTTGTCTTATTAGATTTATATAATTGAGATGTTACAAGATTGAAACACTAAAACATTAGTATATTTTCAACCAAATGTTAGTAATAACCCAAACGAAAATATCATGTGCAAATGTTAGTAAGACTTTAGTTATAGGTATGCATACATTACATAATCTAAAACTACATGAATGCATTTTCTATTTTTACTCTTTAAAGAACACAATCAATTTTATAGTTTTCCAAAATTGTAGATGACAATTTATGCCGCTTTTTCCCATATAAATTGGGAAGAGAGTCCTTTTTCTTCACAGATATTGAACTTCTTTGTAACCTCTTAGGGCTGTAGAACTGAAGTCCATGTCATTGCTACCAGACTAGAGGAGAGACTCTTGAAATTGTGCAGCTCGTGAATTTCTTTGTGTTGCCTTCAGCATAGGTAGGAGAGGCTATTAAACTGAGCAGTGGTTGCTGCCCCCTGCTTGATACCATGTGTCAGATTTTAAATTCTTTCCTATCCAGCCTTGTAATGCATGCATTTCCCAGTCACGGGCTTGTGGGATTTTAGGTGAGTTATATTCATCTGGGGTTATTTTATCATCACTCAGAGGCTCCATTCTTTACTTTTTGCTTCCTGTTTTATTTAAAATCTCACAAATAAAACTAAGCATTTTTACTTTTCATGAAATATTAATCACTGGTATTTCCAATAAAGCCTTTATCAAAAGGGATGTTCACGAGGACACAAGTGAAAATGTTTCTTAAATAACATTAGGTTTTGAAATTATAAATATCTTATTTAAAGAAATAAGCTTTAATTACTTTTTCTCAAATTAAAAAAATTCCTATTGACTTTATAGGAATCAAAGAGTCCATTTCCAAGGTAACTTCTAATATTAGGGCTACTTAGAAACACATATCTATTTGAGAATTTAGTGTAGATAAGTAGAGAAGGAAGATATGCCACATTCCAGATGAAATGGACAACAGAGTTTTGCAGAATGCATTTTAGAGACATTTACTCCTAGTATATTCACTCCTTAACAGTTTGGGGAATTCCACAAGAGTGTAAATGCTCTCAAAATTGTAATGAAATTAAATTTCATTAGGTGTTCTTTCCTTATTCCCTATTCTTCCTCATATTAACATATGCAAATTATCTCCCCACCCCAGGTTCCCACCCCTCCACTTACACCTGAGAAATCAGTAAGGTTCCATGCCAGGTGATTTGTAGGGTGCCAATTCCAAGACTTTAGGAAACATTTTGTTGCAAGGTGTAATTCACAGCCTACCAATTCCACATTGTTATACAAAAGCAGTTCTCATTTTCAAACAAAATAAGTTGCACTCTGAATGCTTTTGAAGGAGCATATGAGGCGAACTGAAACAATTCATGAAAAGAGAAATGGAAAAGGGAAAAACTTTATAGAATAGCTTTAATATGTCTCAATATTTTAGAAGTAATAGGGGTTAACTGGCAAGCATGCCAACATTATATAGAATATATGAGGTAGCCACCTTAACATTTAATCCATCCCTTTCAATGACCTGGGAAGGATTTAAACCCATTGTCTTTCTTTTTTGGCTAGAACTCTTCTGTGCTATTATATTTCTCCTCTACTCATCCCTTTCTATTTTTTGGTATCTCCTCAGGGTAGCATTTGTTTGCACCAAGGATACACCTTTATTTCACAGATGACCTTTTTTATTTTATTTTATGTATGTATGTATGTATGTATTTATTTATTTATTTTTATAAAATATTTTATTTAGTTGACAGAGAGAAAGAGAGCATGAGCGGGATGAGGATCAGAGAGAGAAGCAGGCTCCCCGCTGAGCAGGGAGCCCGGATGCGGGGCTCGATCCCAGGACTCTCGGATCACGACCTGAGCTGAAGGCAGATGCTTAGCTGACTGAGCCACCTAGGCATCCTACAGATGACCTTTCTTATGTCAGCACAATTAAGTTATTTAAAATACTGTAAATCATATTTTAAAAGTTAGATATGCATTTATGGACTCTTTCATAAATACATATATATGTGAATGTATTCACACAAAAAATATGAAAGGTTATATATCAGTTGCCAGTAGGTATCTTGGGACAATGGGTATATAACTTTTATATATAGCCCTGATGCAACAAATTTTAGATGGCCCTGACTTATGATGGTGCAAAGGTAGCAAACAGTCCATGGAACCCATACCTGGAATTCTGAGTGTGAACATTTTCCTGGGCTAGCCATGTGCAGCATGATCCTCTTGTTGTGATGATGGGCAGCGACCACAGGCTTCACTCAGCCAGCGACCATGAAAGTCAACAACTGATACACTGACAACCATCTGCACTTACACAAACACTGTTTCTCACTCTCAGTACAGCATTCAATAAGTTATTATCAAATGGGCTTGTGCAAGGTGATTTGGCCCAACTAAGGCTACTGTGAGTGTTCTGAGCACATTTAAGGCAGGCTAGACTAAGCTATGATGTTTGGTAGGCTATATGTATTGAAGTGTTTTTGATTTAGATATTGCCCACTTATGATGGGTCTATCCTGACATAACCCCATCATAAGTCAAGGAAGGTCTTTACCACAAACTGGGCAGCTGAAAACAACAGAAATGTGTTTTCTCACAGTTCTGGAGGTCAGATGTTCAAAATCAGGATGGCAGCAGGGCCCCACTCCCTAGATGGTTTTAGGGGAGAATCCTTTTTTGCCTCTTCTAGCTTGTGATGACTAGTCATCAGCTGATAGCAGTGTAACTCCCATCTCGGCCTGCGTCTTCACATGGCCTTCTCTCTCTGTCTCTGTGTCCTCTCCTATTCTTCTAGGGGCACCAGTCATCAGATTTAAAGCCCACCCTACTCCTGGATGACTTCGTCTAGAGATCCTTGCCTTAATTCTATCGTCAAAGGCCCTATCTCCTAATAAGGTGGCATCCGGAGGGTTCCAGTAGATTTGAATGTGGAGAGGGGGTCATTCATTAACCCACTATGGTGGGATTACTGCGGACTATAGTTTTCTTTGTTGTAGGCTAAGGTATTTTTTTTCTATGTATATGCATTGTTTTTATAATCAGAAATTTGAAGATTTGTAATTTATTTTGGAAAAATTTATAATCAGTCATGGGTATTAAAAGAATAGATGGATGTAGATGGAAATTGGAACTGGAAAGACCAGTGGCATCATACGGAGCTCTGGATGGTTAAGCCATCTTCATGGATGTTATTTTTCTTTTTGGGGTTCTGCTTCTTAGGACATTAAGTCCAGCCTATTGCTGATCATGAAGAGTGTTACCTGTTCAAATTACTTGCTCCTAAGAATCCCCTAGATGGTGAAGTCTTTGAAGTCAGGGATGATATTTAATTAGTTCACAACTCTGCAGTACAAAAGACAACATGTGTACTTGACACATATTTAGTGAATAACTTAATGAATAAATGCCTTTGAAAAGACACTTCACTTAAACTTTTCTGTAATTTCCTAACTCATTTTGGCAACTTCAAACGTTCTGCCTTTGTGTATATTTCAGTCAGTTACTCACCTGTTTCCTGCATGCCTTTTGCCATTTTATATTTCTGATTTCTCCACTAATAGTTCATACACTTTTTGATGGTATACTTTGTAATTCAATATAGCAATTTATCCTAGTTTCCTATTCACACAGATTTGTTTTTAATGTGTATTGAATATAATTAATGAATTCTATTTCTTTACCCACAGACTGCACTAGGATGCACTGAAAACTTGAAAAATTTAACTGGTAAACCAAGGGTGATTTTAGAAAGAGAAAAGAAAAGACCAGAACAACATGTATGGTTGTCCTAAAATTATACAAGTAGCGATTACAGGCCTCTAAATTATTTGGTCAAAGGAAATTGTACAAGATAGAATTTTGACACCAAAATTCTTCTACTCATCAACTGTGGTCTGACTATTAAATTTGAATTATTTCATCCTATAAAAATTCCCACTGTGATAATCTCTGTGGGAACTTTAAAAATTACTCTTATGTTTATAGGTACAAACAACAACAACAACAACAAATAAAAACAAAACCTTTCCATCTTTTCAAAAAAAGCCTGGAGAGTAGGACACCCAAAGAGTAAGTGTGGAAATTAACCAGAAATTATGACCCTTGTCCAAATTTTATTAACCTGCAATCACTTTCTGAAGCATCATCCTTTTATAATCCCATAGGTTCAACACGTAAGTTATATTTGACTTCTCTTTCTTTCTGCCTTCCATATTTTAAAGTGCTAAGACTCATTAAACCTTGAAATGTTTTTGTATCCAGGAACCCTTAAGAAATAAGACAATGAAAGCAGGCTCCTTGGAAGCTAATTTCAAAAGACATTAACATATTTGAGAAAAAGTGTACATTAAGTTGAATTTGTTCAAACTCGTCTTATGTATCCCCTCAGTTCTCCTCCTCCTCCTCCTCCTTCTTTTTCTTTTGTACTAACATTGCCAAGTTTGGGTATGAGGCTTACTAGAGTCCAATAAAACAAATGAGACACTTCCTCCTTCTTCTTCATTCCCAGAGTTTATGTAATATTAGTGCCATATTTACTTTAAATGTCTGAACCTGGAGTTTTCTTTCTGGGGAGAATTTGAAAAACATTTTTTTTAGTATATAAGGCTACTCATATTTTCTGTTTTATGTTGTGTCAAAATGAAAATATATATTTCAAAAAATTGTCTATTTAATCTAAGATGTCCATTTTATCTAATAATTGGTGGCATAAAGTTTTTCATAACATGCTCTTTCATATCTTTAAAATCCATGGTAATCATTACCACTCTTTCATGTCTGCTATTTGCTTCTTATGTGTCCAGCATATAATTGATCTTGCTTTTTTAAATTCATTATGACAATATTTAATTGTAATGTTTGATATTTGATTTAATTATCAGCTTAGTTAGATTTACATTTACCATTTAACTATTTATATTCCTTTTGTTAATCTGTTTTCGGTTCCTCTTTTTGTGCCTTGTTTCAGATTAAGTGAATTTTTAAAACTCTAAATAATGTATCTATTGGGGCGCCTGGGTGGCTCAGTCATGATCGAACCCCACATCAGGCTCCCTGCTCAGCGGGAAGCCTGCTTCTCTCTCTCCCACTCCCCCTGCTTGTGTTCCCTCTCTTTCTGTGTCTCTCTCTGTCAAATAAATAAATAAAATTAAAAAAAAAAATAATGTATCTGTTGACTTTTAGTTCTACATTTGTGTATTAAATTATGGTGGTTACTCTACAGATTAAAACATACATCCTTGATTTTGCCTAATCTACTTACAGTTAACATTGTGTCAGTTAATGGGAAATGTAGAAACCTTATAACCATATAGGGTTACCTGTTCATTCTTCTACGAAAATTTTCATATATATTACATCTATATACTTTATCATTATCAGACAATGCTACAATTCTCGTTTTAAACAATTTTAAGAATATTGAGGTTCATAAAACCTGGTAAAATCAAATGATCTCCTTGGGAGCACCAGATAATCTTAAATAGGTGATTGCCAAAATCTGTGGGACAACATGTAGGACAAGTTGGTTGTATTTTGAGCAAACATCAGTGGGGAAACTTTTCTTAGATAACAGGGTTTACTGCTGTTGCATGCCTTCTTTTTAAGCTAAGTAATCCTGGGAAGTTTAAAAAGGTGAAATGAGAGAAACTGTGGGCACCTCCAAATGGATTTTTAGCAATTGTTTCACACTATAGACTTTGATTATGTATTTGTATGTTTATTTTTGCTTGAGGTGAAGCATTCAACAATCAGAATGTTATGGTATTCACAGAGTCTGAAAACTATTATTTTTTTTTTTTCTAACTGGGGCATTCCAATTTATCTATCTAGTGATAGGGAAACCCAATTTACTAGGACAATTTTACATGAATTATGCATATGCCAGGCTTTGCTCCTTACTCAAAAGCTGTACTCTCCTTATTAACCCCCTCCCCCAAACGCTGATAGGTCAGTAAGATTGCATGTTTTGTTTGTTTTTAGCCATGTTCAGCGACAAGTGCAGATGCCGTGAGGAGAGTTAGATTTATCTACAAGACAGGTTTTTTATGGCAAGTATTACAATGAAAGATATATATATGAGAGAGGGATTCAAGAACAGTACAATTAATAGAAAATTTAGAAAATGATAAATTACATTCAATAAATTATCTTGTGATAAATGAAATATTATTTGGAGCATGAAACATTAACACTTCCACAATCTGAAAGTCGAATTCGATCTTTTTTTTTTTTTTTTCAAATTATTTGGGACGTCATTTTGAGTTTCAGCATATTTTAAGGCAATAGGATGTAAAATTATAAGCTCACACTGTTACCATGTAGGAAGCGCAAACAAAACCTAGTTTGCTGTTTCCTGCTAGTTTTGCTTACTTTTTCCATTCTAGCAGAGTTTTGTTTTGTTTCGTTTTTCCATGACATATTCCACAAAATCTTACAGGGCCTTACAGGAGTATTTTCTTAGAAAGTCCACCTCCAGAAATCGACTTCTTTATGAACCTGATTTCTGTTCGGTTGTAAGGCAATACCTTAACCAAACCAGTAACACTAATATATTCCCTGCCCACTTACTCTGCAACCAGCTAACCTTCACCAGCCATATGAAAATAAGCTGTTTAGAATACCACATGCTTTCATTATTGCTCTAACAGAAGAGAAATTGTAAATGAGATTAGTCCTATTATATGGAGAATGTTGCTAAATGGATTCATTTTACAGCAGGTGGTTCAAATGGTATCTATTCAATTTGCATATGCAGAAACTATTAGCAAACAAAAGATATAAATGTGACTGCCTTTTAAGTCTTTAGATAATTGTCCTTATATTTTAAATAATCTACAAAAAAAAATAAGCCATAGCACTTGGAGGATTTACTAAGAGAAAAAGAAATCTCAGAAAAAAAATGACTCAATGTTGCAATTCAACATTTACAAAGTGTTCATATATTTCCTCAGACTCTTATTCAATATTTATTGACTTAATTAAATTCTAAAAGAGGTTTGAAAGCAGCTTAATTACTCAATAATTAATTCTTTCAACCAATAAATATTTACTTTGTAACTTGTATATGTAGGCACCATGCTTGTACTAAGGATGCCATGGTGAACCAAACCTATATGCCCCTTGATATCAGTGAGTTATGCAAACAACAGAGCAAAACAAAATAAACACACCCTGAAAGATATAAAAAGGCTGCACATCAGGTAATTAAGATGAGTTTGAGAGTAAATGTAACATCTTTAAATGAATGACAAATTCTGCACATTTACTAGACAACACGTATATGCTTCATCAGTAATCAATTTGAAAATTTCTATAAAGAAAAAATAAAATCAATATTTTAGTATAAATCATGACTAACATTCATAAGGAGGCAAAAGTGATACTATAAATTACGTTCAATAAAACAGTGATATACATGCTATTTCTAATACTTGTAAATGACACACAATGAAGAAAAAAATCAATGAATATATTGATGCAGGCAGGCTGGGTCTAAAAACCCAGGGGAGGGTCCCACAGGACCAACCAAGAGGGTCCTTGGCTTCAGACAGGATAGAAATCAAATGTGAGTCATAGAAAATGAAACAGTTTATTGAAAGCGTGAGTGACAGAGAATACCAGATGGAGTGTCTTGGAGACTCAGAAAGGAGAGAAGAATGAGTCTTGTAGTTGCTGGGATGTAGGGGTTTATATTAGAAAAGGGTTTGTGGTAAGTGTTCTTCCAGGAATCCAGGATAGGGTCCAATCAAAGGCGGGTAGACATGAGTGTTATTACATAAATTACAGAAGGTCAGGGTATGGATGCCAGCATCAGCAAAGGTTTGTTTGAAGCTAATATCCTGGAATGTGTTTGAGATCTAGCTCTTATTAGGTGTTATCAGGTGTTTGGGGCCTTGGACAAAGCTCAGAGAATGATGAACTTTCTTGCTTCCCCCTTGAAGTGGGAACATACTTTCTTTGGTTTATTCAGCGGCAAAATATGGAATGTGAGTCAATGGGGCTTAGCAGAAAAACAGCAGAGATGAAGCCTTTCTAAAATAAAGTCCCTCCAGCTTACCTCGTTCAAGATCACTTGGAATATTTCTTCCTGTATGGTAGCTAATGGTAGCTATTAGCCATCGTGGTTATTTAAATTTAAGTTAATTAGTTAAAATTAAAAGTAGTTAGAACCTCATCTGCTCAATTGTATTAAAGACATTTCAGGTGTTAGGTAAACAGTTCCTTTATCTCGGAATGTTCTGTTGCACTAATCTGACTGAGGCAATCTCTTTAAACGTGCACTTAAAATGTCAAAACGTAAAAAGTGCTAAAAGTGAAACATTTTGGAAATTCTTATGAATACTGCTGCATCTTTTTCTATTCTGATTTGATTGTTTCCTTTTGTGATCCTTTACTTTTTCCGATGGTCTATGGACTCATTCACTGCTTCCCCTCACTTAGGTTTATCTTTAGTTTTCCTCTTCTTTGAATCAAACCCTCTATTCTGGGTTGTCATTTTTGTAAATTTTTTTAAATAACATATAATGTATTATTTGTTTCAGGGGTACAGGTCTATGATTCATCAGTCTTATACAATTCACAGCGCTCACCATAGCACATACCCTCCCCAATGTCCATCACCCAGCCAGCCCATCCATCCCACCCCCACCACTCCAGCAACCCTCAGTTTGTTTCCTGAGATTAAGAGTCTCTTATGGTTTGTCTCCCTCTCTGGTTTCTTCTTGTTTCATTTTTCCCTCCCTTCCCCTCTGTTTTGTTTCTCAAATTCCTCATATCAGTGAGATCATATGATACTTGTCTTTCTCTGATTGACTTATTTTGCTTAGCATAATACCCTCTAGTTCCATCCATGTGTTGCAAATGGCAAGATTTCATTGTTTTTGATGACTGCATAATATTCCATTGCGTGTGTGTGTGTGTGTGTGTGTGTGTGTGTGTGTGTGTGTACCACATCTTCTTTATCCATTCATCGGTTGATGGACATCTAGGCTCTTTCCATAGTTTGGCTATTGTAGACATTGCTGCTATAAACATTGGAGTGCACGTACCCCTTTGGATCACTATATTTGTATCTTTGGAGTAAATACCCAGTAGTGCAATTGCTGGGTCATAGGGTA
Source organism: Neomonachus schauinslandi (assembly GCF_002201575.2). Taxonomy (NCBI): domain Eukaryota; kingdom Metazoa; phylum Chordata; class Mammalia; order Carnivora; family Phocidae; genus Neomonachus; species Neomonachus schauinslandi. Next base: position 9,542,540 of record NC_058416.1, read on the forward strand.
GCTCTATTTTCAACTTTTTGAGGAACCTCCATACTGTTTTCCAGAGTGGCTGCACCAGCTTGCATTCCCACCAACAGTATTGGAGGGTTCCCCTTTCTCCTCATCCTTGCCAACATCTGTGGTTTCCTGACTTGTTAATTTTAGCCATTCTGACTGGTGTGAGGGGGTATCTCATTGAGGTTTTGATCTGTATTTCCCTGATACTGAGTGATGTTGAGCACTTTTTCATGTGTCTGTTGGCCATTTGGATGTCTTCTTTGCAGAAATGTCTGTTCATGTTTTCTGCCTGTTTCTTGATTGGATTATTTGTTCTTTAGGTGTTGAGTTTGAAAGTTCTTTATAGATTTTGGATACTAGCCCTTTATCTGATATGTCATTTGCAAATGGGTTGTTGTCATTTTATGATTAAGTAATACCTTCTCCTTGGTGTCTGATGAAACTCTCTCCTGCACATGATTGACTCCAAGGATGTCTATTTTCAGACATGTCAAATCCAACATTTGTCATGGCTTCATATAGCACTAAAGTAAATATTAAAATCACATACATTCTTAAGACAAATTAGGTAGAGGATTTTAGCTCTGCATAAACTGTACTTCAATCTCAAAAAAATCCTATAAAAATTGTTCTAAGAAAAACAAAAGGGATTTAAGCCTGTGATCCTGCAATTATACTACTGTTGTAAATACCCACAAGAAATGAATGGATATACTCACCTAAAGTCTTATACAAGAATATTCATCACAGCTTTAATTCACAAGAGTTCAAAATTAATCGCAACCCAAATTTTATCAATAGTGAAATGTGTGTTGTTTTTATTTTAAGATTTTATTTATTTATTTATTAGAGAGAGAGTGGGAGCCATAGCAGGAGTGGAGGGAGGGGACAGGGGAGGGGCAGGAGGACAAGCAGGCTCCCCGCTGAGCAGAGACTCAGGCAAGGGGCTTGATCCCTGAACCAAAGTCAGACACTTAACCAACTGAGCCACCCAGGTGCTCCTTTAAATGTATGTTAAGAGCATAGTACGTTCACACAATGAAACACTACAAAAGCCACAACTGGATGCAAACATATAGCTAAATTTCCTAAGCATAATGATGATTGACAGAAACTATCCATTAAAAATGCCTGCCAAGGCACTCCTATAGATAAGATTCAGAACAAGCATAGCTAATCCCTGTATTACAAGTCAAGATAATGGTCACAGTTTAAAGGCTGGAGTAGGGGGCACCTGGGTGGCTCAATCAGTTAAGCGTCTGCCTTTGGCTCAGGTCATGATCTCAGGGTCCTGGGATTGAGTCCAGCATCTGGCTCCCTGCTCAGCAGGGAGCCTGCTTCTCCCTCTCCCACTCCCTGTGCTTGTACGTGCTCTCTCTCTGTCAAAAAAATAAAAAATAAAAAAATAAGAGGATGGAGTAGCAGAGTGAATTGGACAAAGGCAAGAAAGACTTGGAATGTTCTTGAGCTTGTGGTTACTAAGATGTATTCACATTGACATCCTTCAGTGATACATTATGATGTGAGGAACAAAGGCAGAAGGAAATGTAGATAAAGTTAAATTTCCTTATCACCAGCAGCCCATTGACAAATGCCTGAGGCTGGCAGAGTATAACATTCCTCCAGGAACTTCCAACATTCTTAATGTCAATGCTTTGCTAAAGGGAAAACAGCATTAGCTTGACAATAGCTGGGCCTCCAGGATCCTGTGAGTCTTCTTTCCCACATGAAAGTTCTTTTGGAAACCTCCCTTTGTCTTTGCTTCTCCCAGCTCCAAAGCAGAGAATCAGCCATTCCTCTTAACCCACGGGCAGCCCTTTCTGCCCACGAGTCCTATCCCTGTGCTTTAATAAAACTACCTTTTTGCACCAAAAACATCTCAAGAATTCTTTCTTGGCCTTTGGCTCCAGAACCCAGCACTTCAAACCATGTCACATATACTTCAATTTATGCATAATTCTTCAATTAAAGCAGAAAGCGGATGGAAAGAAATTGCTATGCCGTGAGGTTGAAGAAACAACAGACATGTAAATGGAAGACTCTAGATAAATTTTTATTCATCCTAGAAACTTCCTCTACAAATTAAAAAAATCCTAATTAAACATATTTACCATACAGAATTTGTTGCTTTGGATATTTATCAGTAAATTGAATAAATGAAGTCAGACTGAAACATGCAGTGCTGTTTTCTGGAGGGACATTTGGGAGAATATACAAAACCGAATATATCCTCATTGCGAGACTCTTCCCATAAGCTGCATGAATCTGATAGGGCATTCTGATTCATTTGGGGGGAACCCCATGTTTGCAAATCCTCGTTATCATGTTAAAGAAGCCAGTTATGATGTCTCAAAGATTAATAGAAAGTAATGAAATGAGAGTAATGGTATTTACTCTCGCAGTTGAAGCAAAGGAAAGAGGCAAAAAGACTCTGGGAAGTAAGAAGAGATTGAGCAAATACATAGAGTCAAGAGAACTTGTAGTTCTTTGCTGAAAAGCCGTGTTTCTGGTAGTTAGAGGAGAAATATCTTAGACTTAAGCTGCAACTAGTCTGAGGCTTCGGTTGAGCGTAGAAAGGTAAGCTGAGTCCAAGTTATGAAGTGCGATTCATCTCGTGCAAAAATGTGTATAATCTATTCCATTTTCTCATGTGTGTGTTTTAGAAAGTTAATTCTGATAACAGAAATTCATTGCCGATCTGAGATGGTGAGATATATAAGGTGCCTCTGGTTGGTTCTTATTTAAATAGCAAAATAGATTGATTTGTAAAACTTTTCTCAACCACCGATTTTCAGAGAAACAAAAAAATATATTGGGAAGAAGATCTATAAAATGTATCTACTAATTGTTGTCTAATTGATGGGAATAAAGGGCACGCAAATCCTATGCTGAAATAAAGAGGTGAGTCATTTCTGTTGCTCCATCCATGTGCCCAGTGACATTTCTGAAAATATTTCACATGCCAAAGATCCTAAGCCACTTAGCTCAAATTCACAAAGTTAGCAGTCACACGAGTCTAGAGACAGAACCCGTTCCCAAATAATGCCAGGAAAACTATAAGGTATTTAACAAAGAATAAACATTTAAATCCGTGATGTGTTTTATAGTGAAAAAATGCTTAATCATTTGAATATATTCATTTAAAAGTATTAAATTACTAGGTTCAATGCAATGAGCCAGGAACACAGAATACTTACCATAGAGGACGTTTAAGATAGCAGGAAATCTTAAAGGACAAAACTCAAACAATTTAACAGTGATTTTGATATCTTTTATCCAAGGGAAACAATGCATGGCTCAGGGGAGTACAGCGCTTCATAAGTAATGGAATACTCTTTCCAAGGGATTTTGGGCAAGAGTGAGTTTTATAAAACATTAGAAGAGGCAAGTGGAAACATGGCATGATTCCCTACGAGGTGTAAGATGTCCTTGCAAGGTGGGCAGGTTCTGGTTTTTTTTCTGTTTTTTGTTTTAAAGATTTTATTTATTCATTTGTCAGAGAGAGAGAGAGAGAGAGCACGAGCAGTGGGGAGCAGCAGGTAGATGGAGAAGCAGACTCCCTGCTAAGTAGGGAGCCCCACGTGGGGCTCAATCACAGGACCCTGGGATCATGACCTGAGCGTAATGCTTAACCGACTGAGCCACCCAGGTGTCCACGCCCCTCCCCGCCCCCCCAGGTTCTGTTTTCTAGGGAAGGTAAGTTAGCTAAAGTTGAGTGGGAGGATTGTCTGTGTTAGCTTTCCTTGACAGGCACTTCCCTTAAGTGTAGGCTGACTTCAGTGTAGATTCATGATGGGGACCAGGCCACAGAGGCGGCCTCCATTTGTGTGTCTTGATATACAAATTAACTTTATCAGAAAAAACAAAAACAAAAAACATGTATCCAAAGGGTCAAATAACCGAAGTTCAGAGATCCAGCTATGCCATTTTGCACTCACACACCTCCTGTGGTAAAATGGGTACTGGAAGGCCAAAAGGCAAAATGAGTTTTCGGAAACATTTCTTCTCACTCTGACAAATGTTTCCTATCTTAAGCATATGATTACTTTTGTAAAGTTCCCTCAAATACTGTAAGGAATAAATGGCTAGCATTGCATAGCTAAAATATGTAATGTTTGATTCTAACACTGATTAGATGGTTTAGCAGTGCAATCTTATTTCCATTGGATAGGCTCTTCCTAATTCTACTGTAAATTAAATACATTAATCTAAACAATGCAAATTGCATGACAGTGTATACCCTCACATGAGAATTTCTAACCCTAAAATTTTTATATTTATCATGCTTCTTTTTGGTTTTCCTCTGTTTCCTGCTCATAGAAATGAAAAGTTATTTAATCAGTGATTCTTTTTACATGAATTGTATATTATATTATTCCAGGATGTAATGGTTGTGCTTTCTCCCATTATTTTGTGCCTTCATCTCAATGGAGATTAAGTTTAATTTTATAAAACTCTCTAGCTTAATTTATTCTCTGAATCTGATTCTGATGGGAAATTCTAACAAAACAAAATACTTACATTTTAATAGCCATTTCTAGTTTTATGATGTGCTATTTTCAAGTGAATAAAATTTACATTCTAATTTGTAGTAATTATTAAAATGTTTTTTTTTCTATTATGAGATAAAATTGTACTTTAACAATTTCTTCTCAGTGCCTATTTAAATTATCTAAAATGACTATGGAGAAAAAGAAAGCCTATTTGATTCTGAGAAAGAACAAACAATAAGGCAAGAAGAGGAAAACTTGAAAGAATATTTTATCTTTGTGGAAATTAATTCCAAATACATACGTTTTCTCCACGGTTTTCAGACAAAACTAAAAAACCTTGTATAAACTAAACTTCAGTCAATCTGCTGTTTTGGTATATTATGCCAAAATTTTGTTCAAAATTTGAAGCAGATTAATTGAAAAAATATAAAATAATTTTAACCAAGAGATTTCTCAGATGTTAACCAATATGAAATTAATTCAAATTAATTTTAAGAAAAAAAATGGTTCATACATCTGGATGGTATCAGGCTAAGGTCTTAAAGGCTTAGCATATAGACGTTCTCTTTCTTCATCTGCTGCTGATTTTCCTGGATTGTCATTATTTGACATTCTGCCCTCATAGTGGTTATCAGTGACTTTAGTCTTTACATAATTTTAGTTTTTAGTCTTTAGTCTTAAATAATTTTATAGTTAAGAATCTTAGAATAGGGGTGCCTGGGTGGCTCAGTTGTTACACGTCTGCCTTCAGCTCAGGACATGATCTCAGGGTCCTGGGATCGAGCCCCGTATCAGGCTCCCTGCTCTGCAGGAAGTCTGCTTCTCCCTCTCCCACTCCCCCTGCTTGTGTTCCCTCTCTCACTGTGTCTCTCTGTCAAATAAATAAATAAAATTAAAAAAAAAAAATCTTAGGATAAAGAACAAGTCTCTTTCTGTGTAACTCCAGTGAACTTTCTGGAGTTGATTCTAAATGTTAGCCTCACTGTGATTATGTTACCATATGTAAAGCATTGAACTAAAATGTAATAATCAGGTTAGCATGGACCTACCACGTGATATTTTAGGTTTTTTTTTTTTTTTAAAGATTTATTTATTTATTTGAGAGAGAGAGCACGAAGGGGAGAAGCAGAGGGAGAGGGAGAGAAAATCTTAAGCAGACTCCATGCTGAGTGAGGAGCCTGAGGTAGAGCTCGATCTCATGACCCTGAGATCATGATCTGACCTAAAGCAAGAGTCATTGCTTAACCTACTGCGCCACCAAGGCGCCCAATATTTTGGTTTTTAAATATTATTGGTAAATTGGTGAAGCCACTATGGAAAACAGTATGGATGGTCCTCAAAATGTTAAAAATAGACCTACCATATGATCCACCATATCCCAAGAAAATGAAAACAGGATATCAAAAAGATATCTGTATTCCCATGCCCTTAGGATATTATGCTAAGTGAAATAAGTAAGACAGAGAAAGACAAATACTACATGGTATTGCTTATATTCAGAATCTAAACAAAAACAAAAGAAACCAACAAAAAGTCAAACTCGTAGAAATGGAGACTAGAAAAGTGGCTGCCCAAAGCTAAGATATGGGGGAAATAGGGAGATGTTGGTGACAGGGAGCAAACTTTCAGCCATAAGATGAATACCGTCTGAGGATGACTACAGCTGATAACACTGTATTGTGTAGCTGAAATATGCTAAGAGAGTAGAAATTAAATGTTCTCACACACACAAAAGATAAATATGTGAGGTGATGGATGGGTTAAGTAACTTGATGGGGGGAACATGTATATTATTATTATTCCTCCAGGTTCATGAGTAGGGCTGCACATAAACTACAGAGAAGAGAAAGGAGACAGGGTCATTAGCAAAAGAAACAAAAAGTATTTTTGTTACTAGAACAAGAGGTGCAAGACTGCAAAGCAACAGATTGCTTCAATCTTATCTAGATATATCTTTCAAGTATTACAATATTCAAAAGTAATTATGTTAGTGGCAAGTCCTGTTCACTGGCCTGGGTTCTTGAGTTCCACCAAGAATGAATTCAGAGCCAAACTCTTAAGCAAGCAAGCATTTAATAGTGGTCAGAGTGAAAGTGCACCCCCGGGGGAAGGGGGGGCAATGCAGGCCCAGAGTTGGTGGCTGCCCCTTGGGTCAGGCTGGCCTTTTCCCTCTATCTTTGCATTGGTTATGGGTCATAGTGTGGTCTCCGACTGAGGTTGCTTCCCATCATCGAAGGGACTCCTTCTACAGGTTTTTGGTCCTATATGGTCCTTGTCATGGCGGCCTTGTCCCGTGAGTGGGGGGGAGGGTAAAACCGCAATGCAAATATATCATAATGAACCTGCACGTTACTGTGGGGAAGCAGTTACAGCAAAGAATGCATGCCTATCCCCAGGGGTCTTTCCTACTTGTTTGGAACTTGGTTTCCACCCTTTTTATCAGTTGGAACATATTTGTTTCCTGCTCCTATCTAACTCACTGCTTACTCTATCAATTACATGTGTGTGTACATATTTGAAAACAATTCTATAATATTTATCACTTTTGTTCCTTAGGCAGAGAGGACATTTTACCCTCAAAACCACCAGAACACTATACCACGCCCATTTGTGTTTAAAAAACTCTGCATCATTACTACGTGAACTGCAGTAGCAATTTTAACAATGATGTTCCGTTTTGAGCATTACAATTATAATTCACACAGGCTACTTACTTACTGTCTCTGCTCAGCGAGATAGCTTGACCAGTGGTCATAGACGGCTCCTTGACCTCTGTCAACAGCAATCTATGCTTGACTGCCTGCAAGTCGAAGTTGATAACCTAACGTGTTGATGAGCAGCCCACAGACACTACAGGCAGATATGGGTGAATACCAAAGTTAAATGGATATGATCTCTTACTAGCGTTGGCAAAAATAATGTAGTAAAATGCCCATGTGTAAAATATATTAGAGATTGAAACCAGTTCACTAAACTAACATTATTGATAAACTGTGTGCTCAGAATATTAGATATAATTCTGTACATCCTTTGTCATTTTCAAAAGAATGTGGGCTTCTGTTTTGATGAGAAATATTAATGCAATTAAGTTGAGACTTATTTTAAGACTTATTTTAAAAAAAAGACTTATTTTAAACACAGTTAAAAAAAAACTACCTTATTAATAAAACACCTAATCATTTTACACTTATCTATTATGTTGTAGAAAGAACCCACAGGGAAATAATTAATTGAATAATGAGACAATATTTTGTGTTATTTCTACAATTTAGATCATATGACCTCAATGATAAACTATATAAGGGTGTAAAAAATCCTATTGGAGTGGTAATAAGTTTTCAAGCAAATAGAATGATGTATTCTGGGAAAATTATGCTTATAAAAATCATTTGCCCTCACAGAAGCAAATTCTATATGCAATAATATTGCAGTTATGCTATATATAACAGAAAACACTGCAATAAATGTAAGAGCTGAAAGAAACTTACAAAAATATTAATAGTGTTTATTTTCAAGATATGGTTCCCCCCCCCTCCCCCAGCCCCAAGGCAGAGAATATGGGCATGCATGCATCTAGGCAGGTAGTGAATGTGGCAAACCAGCAATCTAGCAAGCCAGAAAACTATGGAGTAAGACCATTCGGTTGAAAAAAGAATATCTAAAGTTATCCGAAGTCTGAGGAAAAAGAAGGCTTACAATAGAAATCAAGGAACGTGGAAGAGCAAGTTCAAAATAGAGGTGTGGTTATCCCCTTGGGGATAGTTATTATGCATTTGAAATGATAGCACCAACAGGACTATGTGTTTCTCTCCAGCTACTTCTAGCTGCAAGAGTGCAGAAATAAAATAGTATTCATGTAAGGGACTTGTGTATATAGCTTTAAGGAATCATGTTAAACACCTAATGCGGGATGGTTGTGACCTCACTGAAACAAGTACATCAATTACCTGTGTAAGAAATCTCACCTTCAATGACAAAAATGTAGGAAAAGAAATAGAGGTTCCCCCTGCTATCTGAAAGTAGTATGTTTTTAAGAAACTTTGGGTTAAGCCGAAATGGCTTAAAGCAAGGAAGCAATTACCATTAATTTATATGGAAATTTTTTTTTTTAGCATTTCAGACCCCAAATAACCTCTCTTAGGCTTTTCTGATGCATGTGAATGGATGCATAAAATAAATCGAGATAAAGCCCAGATGCTCACAGACACAGTTCAAAGCTCTAGCAGCTTGATGCTGAGATGCTGAGGGTAGTTCTGGGAAAGAAACTGGAGAGCACCACTCTCTCTGCTCCTGTGAGCACTGCCCCCAAACTGGGAGGCTGCAGAAAAAACATGGAAGATATTTTTGCTCTTCACCTTTTGTTTGTAAAAGCAAAAGTCCTCGAGTTTCAGTTAGTGACAATAGGTACAGACTTTACTTATGTAGGTCTTTTGTAAACTTGACCTGGCATCAGGCAAACTTTCGAAAAGCGAGATCTCCAATCATCTTTGATGATCTCCAATCATTTTTCTGTTACTATAGAGTTTGATATAAGATGTAACAGTTAAACTAAAGGTTTTCTCTAAAGTAGCAGCGAGATGCAAAACTTGCTTAAATCAAGCAATTCTTACTTTTTATCTAAATTACCCTCTTATTGACTTATTGTAACTCATTGTCCACTAAATACAAAAATATTTTTTTACCTTTAAAGAGAAAAATTTGTTGTAGACATATAAATACATTGCTATTAACTCAAAAATGTAAGTGTAAGATGCACTTTTAAATAGCATCTTCAATAATGTATATGTGAATAATTATTTTTATTAAAATACAATCAGAGACATAATATTTGATTGTCCAAACTATAATTGCCTAAAAAATGTAAGTATAGCCTTTTGGGATTGTGCAACTCATGTTATAGGCTTGCCTTATTCACACACATGAAGTCTGAAAAGTGCAGAATTAATCCCTAAGGCATGTTAATATGCTTCTTTGACAACTCTTATTAACTATAACAAGGTATTTAAATTGCAGATACCCTCTTGAGTGAATATTCAAAAGGCATTTGACAGCTCTACACCTGAATACCAGATGCTCCTTAACACAGCATTACTTGTTTCATTTTGTGATTTATAAAAGGTTGATTTTGTTTTGTATTTTTCTGACATTAGAGAGAGGAAAAACAGGAAGAAGAAAAGAAGGGAGGAAGGAAGGGAGGGAGAAAAGGAAGGCACTCATATTTCAAGACACAAATAGTAGCTCCAATCATAGTTATGTTGAGCTGCAAATCTAACAATGTATACCTTAAATATTTAGTGACAATTACTTATAATAATGAATATTATTTAAAAATTGATTGAAAGTAGTTTCATATAATACATATCACTTAATGACCAGCATCTGTCATCCAAAATTAGGTTAGAGATTAAAGAGAAAAAGTCTCTGTATGTGATAATTATGAATTCTAGTACTCCCAAATACAGCATAAAAATTTGCAATGGAAACGCTTATGAATATGAAAACGACTTCCTGGAAGATTCAACAATGGGTTCCTAAGGAAGAGCTTCCTCGAGTTGTAATGAATGTGGAGATCAGGTGGGACCAATATCATGTCTCCTGACTAGAAATGAGATGAAGGTCATTCTATACTTGACCTTTCTGTTTACGGAAATTAGAATCACAAAGAATTAAACATTAAGCTATTTTGCATTTTTATCTCATTTTCATTTCATGTTTATAGCTGCATTTTCAATGTCAATTTTCTGGGCAGCTGCAATTAGTGTAGATATTGTACTTTCTTTTTTCATTTTTTAATACAATATATCATAGAAATACATCTCATTTTCAATAGCCCAATTGTTTACAAATGTTTCAAAAATAACTCACTCTAGAATTATAAACTGTATTTCAGATAAACCTCACAAGCATTATCCTCAGTAAGTGGATTGTCAAGATTGATATGAAGCATAGATGTTGCTTTGAAAATGCATGGAGTGGAAAAAAAAAAATAGAAAATCAAGAAACCCGGGCAAAGGACAAGCTGTGTGGTCATTGTGTGCAGTGAGTAGGAGTATACAGAAAACAACTCTGGTTTATCCGTCAAAATATCACACTGAAACAAGCTCTAAGTTGAATTGATCATGAACAAATACATTGTAATAATCATTTCCATTTTTATTCTCATCTCATTGCTGAATCTTATCATATTTAAAGGGAAAACCCTGAATGCAGGGAAGCTCAAGTTTGCCTTTCTAAAATGTCTGGTTTAGTTTATTCCTTAATTTTGCATTTTGTATCTATTAAGTGCTTACCATGTGCCAGGTGCTAAACGAGGCAAAAAAAAACAAAAACCAAAAAAGAAAATAAAACAGTGGGAAAAAAATAGAAAGTAACTGCCATCATTAAGCCCAATTCTAGTTAGTGAACATTGAGATGTTTCCTACCATGCATAACAAGAAATAACTTTAAACACATACAATATGTTGTCAGAGGATGGATGTCTGTCACTTATAAGATGTTAGATTTTATGTAAGCTATTGTAGTTTTGTTTGCTTTTTAAATAATTCTCAACTTCTTCATGAACTATCCCCCTTCATCCTACTAGGAACTGGGGAAAGGAAGCAGTCAAATATTATAATCACCCATAATTTGATCTCAGCGTCTTTCTGTTCAATATTACCTCTTTTGGGTAATCAGTTATTTGTGGGAAAATGTCCTTGTCTCATATCCTCTCTATCATCTGTAAGATGGTATGTCTTGATATCAGGGAGCTTATGTGATCTAATAGAGGAAGGCTGTGGGGTTTGGGCTTCATGCGGTGGAACCTGGATTTTGTATAATCTCCACAGGATTGCTCATATGCATGCCAGAATGATAACTTCACAAATAGAGCTTATTCCCTCTGGGATCAGCATGGGCAAGGCAAGCAGCCACGCTGAAATCCTTGTATGCTGCAGCATCTTTATGTTAAGTTTCCTCTCTCTCCCTTGCATCCCTTGGCACATCTACATATCGTCCCAAGCACATGGAAGAACTCCTGGACATCTGACATAGCTGAATGGACTAATTTAGGCGCCCGTATTAACCCCTGCCACTGTGAAGTCAGCTTACAACCATATCCACAATATTGGAACAGCCTCCCCCAGCTCAGAGGAGGAAAACAAAAAATTCATTTTCCAGAATTCCCAATTCAAAAAGGGCAAGACCTCTCTGAATTAAAGGATTTTTGGGGTGCCTGAGTGGCTCAGTTGGTTAACCGTCTGCCTTCAGCTCAGGTCATGATCCTGGGGTCCTGGGATCGAGCCCTATATCTAGCTCCCTGCCCAGCAGGGAGCCTGCTTCTCCCTCTCCCTCTAAACCCCCACCCTCCTCATGCTCTCTCTCTATATCTCAAATAAATAAATAACATCTTTAAAAAAAAATAGAATTTCCTTCTCTCTCCCCAGTATGACCTCCACAGAGTCAGTCTAGAGATGATACACACCTGATATATTTCTTTATCTAATTCTCCCACCTTATGCCACCCCACAATTCCCCTAGGGTAAGATCATATTTCATAAAAGAATGAATCAGGAAGGTTGAATGGTAAAAAAAAGAAAACATATCCCATTTATATAACTTAATCTATGCTTCAATCTCTTTCCCTGAAAAAAAAAAAAAAAAGATTGTAATAATATCCCAATCGAATGGTTGTTATGAGCATCAAATGACAGTGTATGTTTAAAGCAACCAAATGTTTTGTGTTTTTTACTTTTATGTTCTTCTCAGTAGTAGTATTATTTTGATAGAGAAAGATACTGGCTTCTGCATAAATTCTTTGCTAGATGCATCTGACATTATTACCACCTGGTATGTATAGGATTTATCTTAAATGATGTTATTGATTACCTTTAGGTCACTTTTATTCAACAAAACTCTCTAGAACTTCCACCATGTAATAAAAACCATGAACAACAGAGAGACAAATAATGTGGGCAAAAATAAATTATATATGGTTGAAAATGAGAAACCAGCACAAACAAAATTTAGAAGTCATTGTAAACTGGCTCCTTAAATCCAATACCTTGGATATTATTCTGAGACAAATATCATTATGCTAAATACAATAGCACAGGGCAGACTCAAAATACAAAATAGATGCCCATATTTGCTCCACTTTGCTTGTCATATTTTGCACATAGAACCTAGCCCAATACATAAAAGATATAATAGTGCTTCAAAAGGTGTGAAGGACAGCTGACATAATCAGTGGGTTCAGGGCCAGGTACCAGGGAAAGCAGAAGTAAATACTTAGTACTGGGTAATTTCAAATAGACATGAGAATGAGTTGTAGCATTGGATATACTCTCCTTCAATTTTTCATTTGAGGATGTGCAAAAGATGTACAGACACATATTTTCAATGATCCTGGATACTAGGATTCTATCAAGAGCATATACTGGTGCTTAAGGGAAATTTTCAGAGTGGTATCATTGATATTCGATAAAGTAACATGATTTGGAATTATTTAAATCATTATTTTGATGGCAGTGATTTTCAAGGAAAACTCAGAGAGATTTTTGAATGGCTCTAATTTTGCTTCTAGCTCAGAGTGGTAGAAATTTACCAACTGAAATAACATTACAAACAGAATAACATTATTTAGCCTCATTCTATTTTCATGGAATTTTCTGACGCTGCAGGCAGCTTTGGTCCTGGTTCTTTCCTCCATCTACTGCAGTACCATGACACCCATGCTGCCCCCTTCCATTTCTCTTCTCCTTTTCCATACTTATTAAAAGGCTACACATCTTAATAAGACATGTGAATATGGGTTTAAAGGACTGAGGACTATATCCTTGGAACCTGTAGTTACTTCAAGGAAAGCGTTGGACACCGGTTACATCAAGGAAAAAGACCCAGTGGCAATTCCTGCTGGTTACGTGGAATTACTGCTGAAGGGAGTGCAGTGACCTGCCAGGACTTCAGATGTGACGGGAAGAGAACGGGTGCATTCAGTCTTGCGTGTTTTATCCCAGAATAGTCAGAGACCCAAGACATCAGGAGAGGCCAGGATCCTGAAGAGCAACTCGGAAGGAGCAGCAGCTGGGTCTTAGAATTTGGGATGGAGGGATGCCTGGCTGGCTCCGTCAGTAGAGCATGCGACTCTTGATCTCAGGTTTGTGGGTTCAAGCCCCATGTTGGGTGGAGAGACTACTTAAAAATAAAAACTTTAAGAAAAAGTTGGGGGATGGACAAGATTTGAAAGGAAGGCTATTCTAGAGGTCATGAGTAAAGCAACAGTATTCCTCCATGTTTCTACTAAAGTTAGATCTTAAAAGTTTTATCCTTTTTAAATAATGATTAAACAGGATTAATCTTTTGGGGGAAACACTCCCAAAATACAGATAAATGGATCAAGAGACAAAATTGATGGGAAAGAGGATAAATAGAAATGAAGAACCAGGGGGTGGCGGGGATGAGGGTGTGGGAGTGGGTGTGGGGGGGTGGTTAAAAAAAAAAAAAAGGAACCGAAGTATATAATGCACACTTCCTGAGCTAAAAAGTGACAATGATCTGGAGATAAGACAGGCTCATCCATGTTTTGAATAAACAACATGAAGAAGCTATATACATAGAGGAAAGCCCTGATAACATACGACATAACTGTAATTCCAAGAAACCCCTACAAGATTTAAGTAGAAACATTAGATTGCTTTTTTTTTCATTTTTTTAATATGTTATGTTAATCACCATACATTACATCATTAGTTTTTGATGTAGTGTTTCATGATTCATTGTTTGCATATAACACCCAGTGCTCCATGCAGAACGTGCCCTCTTTAATAACCGTCACCAGGCTAACCCATCCTCCCACCCCCCTCCCCTCTAGAACCCTCGGTTTGTTTCTCAGAGTCCATAGTCTCTCATGGTTCGTCTCCCCCTCTGACTTCCCCTCCTTCATTTTTCCCTTCCTGCTATCTTCTTTTTTTTTTTTCTACAGATTGCTTTTAAAAAAGCATTAAAATCAGGTTTGCCTCCAACTTTTTCTTTGCAATGCTAAGCAAGGAGATAAGAGGGAAATGTCCTCAGAGCTCTTAGAGAGGTTTGGCTGTGATCTGAGAGTCTATGTCCAGCCAGTTCACTGAAATGCATTCCCATGTATGCATATACTCAGAAATTACACACTCATGGTTCTTCTTAGAAAAAATTATTTAAATATGTACTCAGTTGATAAAAGGACAGAACACTTATGGATCAGCATCTGAACATTTCTTTGATTTCACTCCAGAGATTCTTTGTTCCCTTAAAAAATATATTACCTATTGTTCATAATTTATTCATATTTCCTTCACGTTCACTCAAGGACCATTTTCTGCCCCAGAATCCCATCCCGGATGCCCTACTACATTTAGTTGTTATGTCTCCTTAAGCTCCTGTGGTCTGTGACATTTACTTAAACTTCCCTTGCTTTTCATGACCTTGACAATTTTGAGTACTGCTCAGGTGTATTGTAAGTTGTCCCTGTATTGAAATTTGCCCAACATTTCTCTCATGATTAGGCTGCGTGATAGGTTGGAGTTACAGGACTGGGTCTCATGAGTTTGAAATGGAATATTCCTAGTTTATTGATGATGTATTTTTTTTAAATAACGTGATTATTTTCCCCCCTTAGCCTGTTAATGATGTAAGGGGCTGTTCAGTCAAGATGCACTAGTTTATTTTGCAGTAACAAAGAACACCAAACTTTAATATGTCGAGCAATAATGGTTTACTTGTCCACATGCCATATGTGTGTTATTGTCTGGCTGGGACATTCCCCCCCCACATAATAGTTGTCTCCACTCTGGGATTAGGCTGACGTACGTATATTTCTGGTATCCAAAGCAGAGGGAAAAGAGAGCAGAGGTAATCAGGATCAGCCTTTTAAATCTTTTACCCGGAAGGGACATGTGTCACATCTCACATTTCATTGACCAAAGAAAACCACATAGCCAAGCTTGACTATAAGTGGCAGAATAATATAATCACCACCAGGAAGGAGAAAGTGGATATTTTGAAGAGTAATAAAAACTACCACGTAGGTGTTCGGGTTTTTAACATTTAAGTGAAAGAAAGATTCATGATGCTATAAAACATAATAAAAACAACTTTATGGAAAGCAAGATGGAAATAATTAACATAAAATAGAAATACTTTTAAACAAAATAAAGAAATATAAGTTAGAAAAAAAATCAAAGAGTTATATTGAAGGAAATATCCTGAACATATCTACAATACATATAGTTAAGCAAGATAAAAATATACTGATATTTAAAAGAACAAGTAGATAAACCAACAAATGTAGACACTTAAGAGACAATAGCCTGAAATTTTCTAAACTAATAACTTAGAAAATCTTTGTAAAATTGGAATTTGTTCAAAGGTAACATTGACAAATTTACGGATGAAGAATTCAAAATGTGAAGAATTCAAACTGTGAATTCAATAATTATAGGAGAAATTGAAAGTCATCAAAGAATGATTATATTTTCCCTTTTACACTTTTGTGTACTTTAGCATATGATCTTTCCAAAATAAAACTAATTTAACTTTCAATAATTTTTTTTTTTTTGCATAGAAAAATAAAGTTAAACAAAGTCAGCTTTAAAGGAGCAATTTTGTCCTTTATAATGAAATAGAAGACTGCACAGTACCTCAAGCACTGTTTATTACAAAGCTATATGATGCTAAGTAGGTACTTTTTCAAAGCAATCAAATGGCAAAGCCAATTTGTGTCGATATATCTTGATAAGCAAAGCAATTTAGTGTTCTTGAAATAAAATATATTTCATACTTATTTAATGAGATCCACATATTCAAGGGCACAAACGATGATTATGCTTCTGCTGGCTAGTTATTTGCCTGTTCCTGAAAACATTTTTTATTTTATTTTATTTTTTTTTAAGATTTTTTTTAAATTTATTTGACAGAGAGAGATACACAGCGAGAGAGAGAACACAAGCAGGGGGAGTGGGAGAGGGAGAAGCAGGCTTCCCGCAGAGCAGGGAGCCCGATGTGGGGCTCGATCCCAGGACTCTGGGATCATGACCTGAGCCGAAGGCAGACGCTCAACGACTGAGCCACCCAGGCGCCACCCTGAAAACATTTTTTAAACTGTTAATAAAAGCTTTGTATCACAATGAACAACAAAAGGGAAGAATATATATAACACCGGAGGTTATAACATACATTAAAAAAAAATTCCAAACCCAAATCAATTCCAAGTGCAGTCCTTGTGTCCCCAACTTCAAACAAGGCTGAACACTGTGTAGGATTATATATAAAATGACTTTTTTCTTTTCATCAAAATTATTCACCTATAAGCCTTATCAATCAGTAATTATAGGTTTTACCTTTCACCTACATTGTTTTGAATGATAAAGTAGATTTGGGATTAATTCTTCAACATGATGTCTTGAGATCTCAGTCAAAAATCAGTTTAAAATGTTATGCAATGGGGTGCCTGGGTGGCTCAATCGTTAAGCGTCTGCCTTCGGCTCAGGTCATGATCCCAGGGTCCTGGGATCGAGTCCCACATCGGCCTCCCTGCTCGGCGGGAAGCCTGCTTCTCCCTCTCCCACTCCCCCTGCTTGTGTTCCTGCTCTCGCTATCTCTCTCTCTGTCAAATAAATAAATAAAATCTTTAAAAAAATAAAATAAATAAATAAATAAATAAAATGTTATGCAATTGTCTCAAAAACCAAAACATGAAATTACCATATGATCCAGCAGTTCCATTCCTGGGTATATACCCATAATAATTGAAAGGAGGGATTAGAATAAATATTTGTACACCAAGTTCATAGCAACATTATTCACAAAACCCAAAAGTTGGAAGCAGCCCAATTCTCCATTGGCACATAAATGGATAAACAAAATGTGATATATACACACAATGGAATATTATTAGCCTTAAAACTTAAAAACTTAAAAACACTACAACACAGATGAACGTTGAAGACCTTATGCTCAGTGAAAGTAATCAGTCACAAAAAGATAAATATGGTAGGCTTCATCTTCTGTGAGGTTCCTAGAGTAGTCAAAATTGTAGAGAAAGGAAAATGGTGGCTGCCAAGGACTCCAGGCAGGGGAGAATGGGGAGCTAGCATTTAGTGGGTACAGAGTTTCAGTTAGGGAAGATGTAAAAAATTCTGGAGATGAATGGTGGTGATGTTGGCACAACAATGTAAAAAGACTGAAAGCCACAGAACTGCACACTTACAAATGAATAAAATGGTAAATTTTATGTTATGCATATGTTGCTAAAATTTGCAAATGAACACCAAAATACAGACCAAAAAAAAAAAAAGAAATGAAAAAAAATTAGGGAGCTTATGAAAGTTACATGGTAGAAAAGATAAAGAAGGAGGTAAGACTTTCAATGGATTTAGATTTAGAACAGATTCCCAAATAATGGTCTCCCATTTGGCAAGACTGGTTGTATTAGTCCTTTGTAGATCACACCTGCATGCAAAGCTACACACACACAGCAATGTGGTAAAAGCTTGTGGTAAGGAGATCATGACTATACACCATGAGGTTAACTTATCTTATGATTGGGTGCAAAGAGGTTAACCAAGTGTCTGATGACAGTATCAAATATAGATTTAAAACGTTCACGATTTTAAAAAATTTAGACAAAAGGGGCATTGTTGGACTCTGAGTGACAGAGTTGGTGACATAAAATGTAGATCTGGCCATGGTACTCTTCAACTGATCTTGAAGACACGTTTGAAGGGTTTGAATACATTTTTATGTAAAATACAAAAGAGGAAAACATAAATTTTCCAAGTATATATAATTTCATATACTATGATACTTGAAAAATGCACAGGTAACCAAGTAGCTTAAGGAGATACCTGGTACATCAGGTACATCTCTCAAATGTATTATCTTACAGGAGACTAAGAAACTTGTAGATCTCAGTGGAAACAAGATATTGTCTTTTATTTGGAACCGATCATATATTAGAGCAAATATACATGTATGTTTACTTAGTATGTTCATTATTATTTGTATTAGTCTCAAATATCCATGGTTTCTATATAATATTGAAAAAAACTTGCATTACATAATATCATTTTTATTTACTTACATTTGCCACGCTTCAAAGTCCTCATCTGGCAAACAGAAGTAATGAGTCAGGGTTTCATGGTTAGAGAAAATCTCTCAGCCTCAGAACAATGCCTTGTGCATAGTAAATGCCTAATAAGTGTTAGCGATTATCATTTGCTGCAATTCCCTTTGTACTTTTCATTCGAAAATATCTCTGAAGTAATCTCAATTTGTGAGTTTAGTTTTCTGACTTCAATTACTTTTCACTTTACATTTACATTGAAGCACAAAACAGTAAATATGGAAGCCTTGAATATACCATGATAAATCAAATATATCACATTACATATGATATATTAAACATTTAAATTTTAAAAGCCTTCCCCTATACCCATACTAAATCAAGTGTTAACAAGTGTTTTTCAAAAAAAAAAAAAATGTTCAATTATCTCTTTTTTAGAAAGAGCCAATTTGGAGTCTAGCCTATATTTTTTTCTGTTTCCATTTTTACTCCTTATTCCTTTAGTAATATAGATTAATACTGTAAGAAAAATGACCATACCAGCTGGATTGTAATACTCCCATACCAAACTATATGAAAAATCCCTTCCTTCCCAAAGGATAACAAACATTTAATCTAGGTAAAGTGCTCAAACTGAAACTGTATTTTCTCACAACTATAAATAATTTGACCTCCTTTCTTTCTATTGTCATTTTTTCCTTAAGATTTCATCAATATGTTGTTTAATTTTTTTATTTTTCATTTTTAAGATTTTATTTATTCATTTGTGAGAGAGAGAGAGAAAGAGAGCATGAGTGTACAAGCAGGGGGAGTGGCAGAGGGAGGGGGAAGAAGCAGGCTTCCCAAGGAGCAGGGAGCCCCATACAGAGTTCGATCCCAGAACCTGCAAACATGACTTGAGCTGAAGGCAAACACTTAACCTACTGAGCCATCGAGGCGCCCCAGTACGTTGTTTTAAATACTTATATTTAAAATTAAGCCTTCACACCATATGGCATTAAAAGGCAAATTTGTTCCTATTTAATTTCAACGTACTCTACAAAATTTATAGTATAGTTCCAAATAAAGCATTCTGCAAGGTCCTATACTTCCAAAAATAAATACTAAAACCATGGCATTGATAATTTTTACTTTTCACAGCTCTTTTAAAAGGCATTGAAATTTCCTTTTGTCTCATGGCTAATTCCCTTCACAAAGAGCTACTTGAATTTACCCTTAATTGGGATATATACCTTTATAGGCATAAACCTTTATTAAAGGAAATTATTCTGAACATCCCTTCAGATGGTAAAACTTATAGGTCACAGGAAGCAGATAGTTCATTAGTATTATGACATGATGCATTTAACAGGGAAAAAAAATAAAGATAGGCTTAAACAGAATATAAATTTATTTCTCTCTCATGTCCTGGCTCATATGGAACACAGGCTCCCATATGACCTTCCAATTTCAAAGTTACCTCATATTCCAAGGTGGCTGCTTGTGCTCCAGCCATTATAACTATTTTACAGATAAGGAGAAAAAGCTATATGAAAAACAACAAGAGAAGTACATCCAACTACAGAGTTATGCCTCTTTAAATGTCTTCTCTGAAGTCCTTCATAACACTTCTACTGACATTTTAACATCTAGAACTTAATTGCGTGGCCACACAGAGTTGTAAGAAAACTGAAAATGTGGTGTTTTAGTTGAATCATTTTTTTAACCCTGATCCTAAGGACAATCTTTATTTTCAAGAGTGTTTTTTTCTTTAATTGAGGTAAAGTTCACAAGGCATAAAATAAAGTTTTAAAAGTGTACAACTCAGTGATATTTATTACTTTCACAATGCTGTGCAATCACCTCTATGTAGTATCAGAATATTTTCATCACTGCACATATGAACTAATTTCCTCCTTGCCCTCTTTTACCACGAGCCCCTGTCAATCACTAATCTGCTTTCTGACTCTATAGATTTACCTGTTCTGGATATTTCATATAAATTGAATCATACGGTATGCAATCTTTTAGTTATGGCTTCTTTTGCATAAAATAATGTTTTCAAGATTCATCTATGTATCAGTAATTTACTGCTCTTATGGACGAATAGTATTATATTATACATATTATGCTCTGTTTATTCATCTGCTGATGGATGTTTAGGCTGTTTCTACCTTTGGCTACCACAAATAGTGCTGCTATTAACATTCATGTGTTAATACAAGTACTTGAACACATGTTTTCAATTCTTATGGGTGTATATCCAGCAGTGAAATTGCTGAGTTATATGCTAATTCTATGTTTAGCTGGTTTATTCTTTCTCAATAAAATTGGACTCTGTTACTAGAAATGAAGAGCAGAGCAGATACCTGTCGCAGCCGATGCACCCAGTTCATTTCCCTGGGGGCACTTGCTCTGCATTTCTTCTTATTCTCTCAGTAGAGATAGAACATGAGTTCTCTTTCCCAGCAATGGACAAAATAATATCCATGCATCTCTGACTTTTGTATTCAGAACTCTAGAGCGTATTGCCCTCCAGTCCAGTTATTTATAACAGCGGTTTGGTTCCAGAAAACCATATCATTTTAAAAATATTGCTGAGCATGAAACACCATACGGCTGTAACTGCTTAGTGACAAAACATGGCAGGAAGCAGACACATTTCCCAAAAAACTGCAATCAGCCAAGGCTAAAAGTTTGATCTCGGTTGATTCATAATCTAAATAGGTGATCTTTTTATGAATTGGAATGCATAACAGGAAACAATTAAAAACTTTATGAGCTATTTTTTTTAAGGATTGAGTTTTTAAAAATAAAATCTCCTTCATCAAATTGTCTTAAGCTGTGCACACCATATAAACTGTGTACATTCACATATACAGACAACCATGTCACATTATTCTTAATGGTTATAAGTAGGTACAAATAGGCAATGTTCTCACTTTCTAGATAGCCAGTGAACAAATTCACCTGAATTAGTTAAGATGTGGTATCAGAGAATAGCAACCTTAAATTTTCAGAGAAAGACTGTTCTCCACTTCCCTGTAGTATGTTTTAAAAGCTTGAGCTCTGAGGTCAGGCAAATCTGTTGTCCCTTTTGCATCATGGGGAGCCTGGGTAGCTCGGTCTGTTAAGTGTCTACCTTTGGCTCAGGTCGGGATCCTGGAGTCCTGGGATTGAGGTGGAGTTGGGCTCCCTGCTCAGTGGGGAGTCTGCTTTTCCCTCTCCTTCTGCCCCTCCCCGCCACCACTTGTGCTCTGGGTCTTTCTCTCAAATAAATAAATAAAATCTTTTTAAAAATCTGTTGCCCTTTTGCATTAAACATAAATTCCTACTCTGAGTATTGTCACTGATTTTTAGGCAATTCATGAATCCTCTAAAACTGTAGACATACCCAAGAGTTTTTTCCACTGAGAATATCCAAGAGTTTCACTATGCATATCCTCCCTCACCTTGAACATTGGCTTAGAAGTTGTGATATTAGGAAATTTATGTAACCTCATAGAATCCAGGAAATTATTTTAAATTAGGAAAATCCCCAGGGTTCAGAAAGAAAATACGAGGCTACACTTTCCTGAAACAAGAATGTTTGGCAAAGGATATAAGATAAATGTAAAATCTCTTTCCCTTTCTTTTCCCTCTTCACACTTTTGTATATTCTGCTTTCAAAAAATTTTTGAAGATTTCTTTCTTTTTTTTTTTTAAAGATTTTATTTATTTATTTGAGAGAGAGAGTGAGAGAGAGAAAGAGCACAAGAGGGGGGGAGCAGGAGAGAGAGAAGCAGACTCCCTGCTGAGCAGGTAGCCTGATGCGGGACTCGATCCCGGGACTCCAGGATCATGACCTGAGCCGAAGGCAGTCGCTTAACCAACTGAGCCACCCAGGCGCCCTGAAGATTTATTTCTTATTTGGGGGAGAAGGGCAAAGAGAGAGGGAGGAGACTCCCCTCTGAGCATGGAGTTGGTTGCAGGGCTCAATCCCAGGACCCTGAAATCATGACCTGAGTCAAAATCAAGAGTCTACCACTCAACCCGCTGAGCCACCCAAGTGCCCCATCCTCCTTCCAAATTTAAGATCAGGGTACCCTCCTTCACTGAAGGCTTTAACAGTCATTCCATTTATTCTTGTTGGAATGGTTGAACCATTGATGGAATGGCTGAAGGAAGAGGTGCAATCCTCTTCCCTGGATTCTTACAATCCTCAGACTCAGACTGACACAAAATATAACTTAACTTTACTGCCTACTATTTTTCCCATTCCCAGTAGAATGTAAAATTCATGATGCTCAGGGATTTTGTCTGTCAGTGTTGAGGTTTTTTTGTACCCCAAGAACCTAAATTATTTCCCATTTGCTGTTAGGTGCATAATAAATATTTTCTGTAAACTTGAATGAATAGTTGTAGCTTTTGGGGAGCAGAATTTGTATTTGCTTCCTATCCTATTCCATAAAGTTGGTATCAATATTTGCCTATAAATACCTTGGTTAAATGCTCCTTACAGGGCGCCTGGGTGGCTCAGTTGGTTAAGTGACTGCCTCCGGCTCGGGTCATGATCCTGGAGTCCCGGGATCGAGTCCCGCATCGGGCTCTCTGCTCGGTGGGGAGTCTGCTTCTCCCTCTGACCCTCCTCCCTCTCATGCTCTCTGTCTCTCATTCTCTCTCTCTCAAATAAATAAATAAAATCTTTTTTAAAAAAAATGCTCCTTACAAAAATACTGAAGTTAACTCAAAACCGTAGCCGATATTTCTATGGCTCCAGAACTCAGAAATTCTGAAGTAAAACTCTGGCCATTGAAGAAGAAAAAACAAGAGAATCAGCTTTAATGCTTAATTTAATGTTTTGCTAAAAGGTGGCTATTCAGCAAGCCCAGAGGTCAAGAAACTATATTAATCTCCACAAAAAAATGTTAAAAAATAGATGAAAATAATAAATATGACCAATTAACCAAGGAAAAATATTATTATTTGTTCCAGGGTTATATTAACTATCTAAAAGTTTGAATGACACAGTGCTAACAAACATGTGTATGCACACACGCACAAACACACACATTTCATTTGGGGAAATCCAGGTTTTGATTATGTTTCTTTTTTTATTTTATTTTTATTTTATTTTTTATTTTTTTAAAGATTTTATTTATTTATCTGAGAGAGAGAATGGGAGACAGGGAGCATGAGAGGGGAAGGGTCAGAGGGAGAAGCAGACTCCCCACTGAGCCAGGAGGCCGATGTGGGGTTTGATCCCAGGACCCAGAGATTATGACCTGTACTGAAGGCAGACGCGTAACCATCTGAGCCACCCAGGGGCCCGTTGATTATGTTCCTTCTCTAGTGAGTTATGTGATTTTTGACAAGCTATTTAATCTACAGGCATGCTAATTATCTTCCTTCGAAGATGGGCTTAAATATTCTTATTTTCCCAGGTTATTGGGAGGATTGGATATGGTATCTTTTAAGTGATGTTGCTATTTATCCAATAAACATTTCCAAGACAAACTGGTCCTTGTGCTTTGTTATTATTTGTTGATTCAATAACTCAAGTCAATACAGTAAATCAGAAGCCACTTTTTCTACACTTTTTCTAGTTCTCCTGACATATTGATGACAGTTGTATGGCTTAGGCCCCTTGGCTGAACCAGAGGCTTTACAAATTATCAATTAGATCAATAGGCACACATTTGTTCGTGGTTCTGCTGTTGAATAAAGTGTATTTTATTCACTCCGTAGGCAACAGTTTCTGCCCTTTACCCCTGCAAAAGGATTTTCTGTAATAAATATAATCTCTAATAAGAGAAGCAATTGTGTAAATACCATTCTAATTATTGCTACTTTCATCCACAAGGTGTCATTAGCATCAATAAAGTGCATCCCACAGATAAATCCAGTCTGAACAAGTCTTAATTTCACTGGAATCCATCCTGGACTTTCTGCTTCAAATATAGGAGATTTCAGGAGGCAAACCGTTTCACTCCACCGGTGGCTGTAGAAATAGCTTTTAAGGCCTCAGGAGATACCAAAGTAATGTTCGCGTTCCCTTTTTGCATGAACCGTGTCTTAGCCTTCTTCTTTTCTGTAATCACTTGTCGTTTTACCATTTATCATTAATTTTTACCTGAAGCCTCTGGTTCAGCCAAGGGGCCTAATCCATACAACTGTCATCAATATGGTTCTTGCCAATGCTTCCCTCTTTGTTCCTTCCCAGTTATATGGAGTAGGTTTAGATGATCACAAGTTGAAAGCATGATCTCCTCCAATGGGTAGGAAAGAAGCTGTAGCTATTACATCAATATAGGCTTGAGGAGTTAAAAACAACCACTTCAAACTTCCATTAGGAATTTGGGCAGTTATTTTGAAAGGTATCGTCATTGTGTCATATTAGAAATCAATCCCTTTTCTGGTGCTAGTAAATGCAAGCAGGTCCCAGAACTACTATAGGATCAGTCAGAGAAAATGAAATATTATAGAGGTCAGAAAGAAGTTCCACCATAACCCCACCCTTTCTGCTCTATTTTTCTCAACAGTAGATGCAGTGATGATATTCCTTTACTTCTGTGCTGATTAAGTTTTGACACACATGCATGCAGTTCCTCAAGTCATCATTTCAGACACTTATTATCCCTCAAATTCGTAAGCATGGTTTTAGTAACTCTCATTTTCAAACAATCCACTACTTTGTACATGATAAGGTGTATGATAGCTTGTACAGGATGCTTTTACACCCCTGCACCTGCAGGAAAATGAGTTTCTTTACCTGATGATACTGAAACAGGGATTACAAATTAAAATAATATTTTCTGTTTTAATCACGTAATAATGTTAGAGACATCAGCTTATGTTGCAGAGGATGCAAATCCAAATCCAGAATGAGTCTCTATTCCAGTTAAGACCCATAGGGATCCATGAAAAGCTTTGGATAACAGATTGATACAATCCACCTGCCCACACTGGACTTGTTCAGCTCTTTATGGTTTGGCCCATGATGGAGTTTAGTGTCTGCTTTTGTTTTTTTCTAGTGAGAAACGTAACAATTTTAGTCAGTTTTCTTGCTTTTGAGGGATATGATAAAATGTACATTGCTTAAATTCCTCCATGAGTGCTCATTTTATGTACCTAGAATGCTACTTTGAAAGAGCAGATGCTTCCAGACCTTGCTACATTCAGGAGAAATTTCTCCTTATATACCCCACTCAAATGTTTCTTCTATAACAGTTTCCAAACCATAGCATCTTCAATAAATATGCCATTTATCCTTTAATCATTCAAGGACCATTGTCTAAACCATAGGGCCAGTCCAATTTCTACCGAAAAATAATTAGTATTAGTCAGTACTATAGTGTTACTATTATTATAATAATTTATTTCCTCTGATACTGGAAGAACACCACTAATAATTCTGCCCATTGAGGAAATTTATCTTTTCTTTTTTAAATTTTGTCAGAATGTGACCATCACCTGGACACAGTGCAGTAGCATTCCAGAACAAGTGTCCAGCGACTTCCAAACTACCGTAAGTACAATGCAATGTCTTTTAAGGGTGCCCCAACAATTAAAGGGAAGTAGTAGAACCCCCAATTTGGTATATCATTCTTCAAAAATAAAGAAACCCGGTCAGTGTCTTTACCTCTTTTTAATATTTTGGTGCTGACCAAAAAAATCTATTTCTCTTTGAGAAATGTCTCCATGGCGACTCATGCCCAGATTCTTTCTAAGAGGTTTACCAAACCTTATTTGTGCACCATATCTTGTATGTTAGCAAAGTGAAGCAACCATCCCCAGGTAGTCAGTCATATGGTTACTCCACATTTTTTTTTTTAAAGATTTTATTTATTTATTTGAGACAGAGAGAATGAGAGACAGAGAGCATGAGAGGGAGGAGGGTCAGAGGGAGAAGCAGACGCCCTGCCGAGCAGGGAGCCTGATGCAGGACTCAATCCCGGGACTCCAGGATCATGACCTGAGCCGAAGGCAGTCGCTTAACCAACTGAGCCACCCAGGCGCCCTACTCCACATTTTTAATTCAGTCTTAACTTGATTGTAAGATTGAGATATTATCATTATATCATCAAAAGGTTTCTGGTACTTTTCCTTTACCAGGTTATGACAATAAGCAAGAGAATATAAATGTCTTTGTGGGAACACAGTAAAAATGTATTCCTGGCCATGCTATATGAATGCAAATTTGCTTTGACTTTCTTCTGAGGTAGGAGTTGAAAGACAGCATTAGTCAAATGGATATCAACAGAACACCAGTATTCTTCAGTTCATGACATACCTTGATTTAACATCATTTCTAGTGTAATTGACAACTTTGGAAGCATCCCAACTTTTACATTACGGGCTATAATGGTGAGTAAACTCTTCAAGTATCTGCTATAACACATCCTGAGTATAAATTGAAAGCCCCTTAATCTCCCCATCCCTCTCCAGATAATCTATATTGTTTCAAATTATCTAATTGAGTGGCCCTTGGTAATTTTAAAGGTTCCCATCAGAAATATCCAACTAAAAGTATATAAACAGCAGATATGAAGGATGACACTTTTCCTGATGATTTGTATGAGGGAAGAGACATTCACATATCAGAAGCTTTCAGTGAGGAGTTCAGGAAGAAGTACCAAAACAATCATGCACAACTTTCTTTCACAAATTCCTACTTTGAGCCATACTTTCCCTTTAAACTTTTCAGTCAGGGGTACCTGGGTGGCTCAGTGGGTTAAGCCTCCAATTCTTGATTTCAGCTCATGTTATGATCTCAGGGTCATGAGATTGATCCCCAAGTCAGGCTCCATGCTGAGTGTGGAACCTGCCTAAGATTTTCTTTCTCCCTTTGCCCCACAAAAACAAAACAAAAACAAAAACAAAACCCCAAACAACAACAACAAAAAATATGTCTTTCATAGTCAAATCACTACAACCTTCAAGCTTCATCACATTATCCTTTAAACTCCATTACAAATTTAGGGAATGTACATTGTGCTCTGTCCAGTAATGGCAATTCTTTACACACCCACACCATTTTCCACATTAATGTGAATGGTTTTGTACCAAGAAATCTTGGCCACCCCATTGTTCAAAATGGTAGCCCTCTTTATCATCCCATACCATCTTCACTGGTTTTGCCTCAAACAATTCAGATATACAGTTTGCATTTTTTCCGAGATTTCTTAGCCTTAGGAAAGCTGGTATGCAGAGAACAGATCAATTGAGGTTCTTGTGGAGTCTGCTGAATTAATAGGGGACGTTTACCATTTGGGCACCTAATCTCAGATCCTGGGCCATCAGCACATCAGCAGCCACAACACTGATGTCCTCCTTTTTCACTCAATTTTCAATCAACCTTCTAAAGATTTCTGCTGGGTTTAATCTTCCTGATGCATTTCCTTCTTTTTTAACTTGAAAGGTTTTTTTTTTTTTTAAGATTTTATTTATTTATTTGAGACAGAGAGAATGAGAGACAGAGAGCACAAGAGGGAAGAGGATCAGAGGGAGAAGCAGACCCCCTGCCGAGCAGGGAGCCCGATGTGGGACTCGATCCCGGGACTCCAGGATCATGACCTGAGCTGAAAGCAGTCGCTTAACCAACTGAGCCACCCAGGCGCCCTTTTTGTTTTTTTTTCAACAACTCAAAAAATGTTTACATCAATCTCTAGATTTTGCCGTATGTCCCTGGGGAACAAAGTCATCTCCATTTAGGAATCATTGACATAACCAATCTGAAACGGCTTATATTCTCAGCATATTTACATATTTAGAAAGAATAAAGTAGTTTTCCTTCTCCTTATACTTTATTCTAACTCCTTCTTTAATATAGGTTAAAAATTCGAGGTAAAATTAAGGGAATCATCCATCTCACACACATAGTAATGAATGTAGTTGCCTACTGAGGATCCTGTATTAAGTCAAATCCCCTCTTCTTTCAATTGTGAACAGAGCCAGTAAAATTTGCCCTGGTTAAAAATATGTAAAATTTATTGTAGCAAGAGTCCTCTGGGACCTGTTTATATCTGTCCACGAAATAAGTCAGTTCCTTGACAGAATAACCCCTACTCTTAGGAGTTACCTATTCAGATCTCTTATCTTGATAAGATTTTGAATAATGAGGGGTGGAGTTAGTCATATCTATTATGAACTGATAGGTTTACAAATTCCCATTAGAATAATATTTTAAATCCTAACTGGAGTTATAATTTATCCTCCACTAGGCAGATTTAAGCACTTGGGGTAACCAGCTCCATTTTGACTTTCACTAATTCATCCCAGAGCAGCCAAGGACCCAAATTTTTTGATAGTTTTGTCCTTGGCTTACATCTTGTTCTTTATCCATTTTACTATTTCCCCCAACACAGGATTTATCACTTCTATATTCCATTTTCCTTAATTGATCATAACGCTTGGGCAACCTTAAATTAGGGATGGCTCAAGGGCCAATCTGGCATTAGACATGATTTATTCTTCCCTTTCTTCCTCCCCCAAAAAGCCTTAGCCATATTTAAATTAAATCTGGAGTTGTTTCAATAATCCTGCCAACTACACTAGTTGCAACAATTATTCCTATATACTCACACAGGCTCTAACAAAAGCAAAGGATTCAACATAGCAGAAGAATGAAAGCACTGGCAAATATCAGAACAGTCAGAGATATCCAAACAAAGCTTCCAATATCCTCTCATACTCACCAAGTACATAATACATTTCTGTTTGTGAACCTCCAGTATAGTCATAAAATATATTACTCTCCAGGAAACTCTAGGCTCATTTAGAGGTGGTCTTTCATACCCCTCTGAGGTCAAGGTTTACATTTAAGGTGACTGTATTTTATGAGTTCACAACTGTGACCAAAAATTTAAAAAAAAAATCTGGTTGTTAGAGGAGCAGACATTGTCTAGGAAAATATGCCGAAATACTGGTAATGGATGCATCTAAGCATGAGCCATTGGACAAATCTTCTTACAGATTAAGAGAAATTAAAATGAGCTGATAACTCTGTTGCTTGTGTTCCTGAAGCATAGAATCTCAAGGACATAGTCCTCAACTAAATTACCCTAAGTAACTATTCTGGTCTAGGTTTCTGCTAGACACCAGCGCCTCATGCAGGAATAGCTAGTATTTCTTCTTTCCTACATGGAAAAATAGGATATGCATAGATACATAAGCAAATTGTATGGGATGTTCTAAAAGCAAGATAGAAACACCAAGGAGAAGCTACTGACTTATACCAGGAAGAGAAAAAGCTGCCGAAGGATGAATATCTCAAACTGAATTTTGAATAGATTATATGTCTACCACATTAATGAACAGTGATTCATTAACAAATGATACTTTCCATTTGTATTCGTAAGAAACAATAGCATATATTTAATTTCCTTAAGAATATGGAAATCTGAAGATCTTGACAGAATTAGGAGATGTCAGTTTTGGCAAGTGTAAAATTTTACTTGAGTTTGATACTTTTATTTTTCAAAAAAGTCCTAACTCCTATGATAAATATTCTTTAAAAACTAAGTACAATTCAGTGCAAGTTGGCTAAAAATGTGTATCTAACCTGTTAAAGTCATAAAGAAGTTTCCATTCTAAGAGTTATACATTAAATATTGACTATTGGATTACATTCTCTCCCTGTGTATATGTATATATATATAGTTTTTGCTCAATGTAATATATTATAATGGTCTTTTTCTTTTGTTTTTAAGATTTTATTTTATTTTTTGACAGAGAGAGAGAGAGAACACAAGCAGGGGGAGTGGGAGAGGGAGAAGCCGACTTCCTGCCGAGGAGGGAGCCCGATGCAGGGCTCGATCCCAGGACCCTGGGATCATGACCTGAGCCGAAGGCAGACGCTCAATGACTGAGCCACCCAGGCGCCCCTAAAATGCTCCTTTTCTTCAAAGGTAAAGATGAGTCATATAAGTGAGATTCCAAAGAACTTTCCACCATGATCAATCAATTTACATTTATAGCACAACCTAACTACATACAATATATATAAATTATTTGGGACTTTTGGCTTAATAACATACAGGTGTTAAAGTATATCACAATAAAACATATTGACATGTTTCTTGGAAGCTTGAGGACCAGATGGACACATAGGGGAATTTTTCTTAGCACTGTATGGTCTGTAGCCCATTTAGAAAATGAGGTATATTTTCATATGTTGAAAGAAGGGTAGAATAATGGCAGCTTCAAATATAAATTTAACAAATAATTACTTCACAGGTTGACTTTCTCATCCTGACAAAGGAGGATGTTTTTATCCAAAATACTGTTATCTAAGAAAAAAGAAAGACTTGGTACTCAATACACGAGGATACCACCTATAGGGGCATTCATAGATGACAGAGAAAGGAAACACCACTACAACAATGGTGCAAAAAGCCTAGGGTGAAACATGAGGACGAGAGTAATTTATTTATTGATTGATTTTATTTTTATTTGTTTGTTTGCTCTTTTTTAATTTTTATTTTTTTATTATGTTACGTTAATCCCCATACATTACATCATTAGTTTTTGATGCAGTGTTCCATGATTCATTGTTTGCGTGTAACACCCAGTGCTCCATGCAGAACGTGCCCTCCTTAATACCCACCACCAGGCTAACCCATCCCCCCACCCCCCTCCCCTCTAGAACCCTGTTTGTTTTTCAGAGTCCATCGTCCCTCGTGGTTCGTCTACCCCTCCAGTTCCACCCGCCTCCCCAGGACGAGAGTAATTTAAAAAATACAAGTGCTGGAGAACCTGCTTTGCTCAAACAAATTAGACTGCTATAACTCTGTCAGCCCTTTGGGGGGGGGGGATGCAATATTGAAAGGAACACAGGAAATGACAAGACAAAAATGAGATCGTTATTAATTCCAGAGATAATAACAAAGTTGTCCAGGATGGCAAACACAGTGCACCATGTGGCTCAGTGGTCAACCATATTTTCCTAACATGTTCACTTAAATATGAAATACTAAAATAGAATGACCAGTCATGATTACCTAGAAAACTGAAATATAGCAATTGCAGTCGTGAGCAAAATCAATGATCACATACAAGAGATATATGGTAAAACACATAAATGCTGAGTGCCTAGCATTTATTGGTTGTTAATGAAATCAACTTGGCACAATACATTCAGAATTTCAAAGATTTGGACCTCACAAAGAACATCCCAAACACATATTTAAAAATTTTATAGGGATGAAAAATATTTAAAAAATAATTTTGTTTATATGTAACTAGGCACCTATGTCTACATAAGGACAAACAGAGACAATTTAAGAACCCACTATAAAAAAGTGGTTTTTATTTAGGTCTCTTTTTGCTCCTTTTATTTCTCGAAGGCCAAATCTCCTAACCTTCAAGCACCAGCAATTTACTGCTTCCTAATGTGCTCCCCTTTGCAGGAAGGCATCTGATTTTGTCAATTACATAGTAAGTCAGGTCCCTACTTTATAATTTATTAACTTTTTCAGAGATTTGCATACTGTGGATTTGATCTCTAATTAAGGAATGACTTAATATATCATTTGACATTTCAAGCCATACAATTAGTGCAGACGGTTTTGAGAAAGGGTCTTGTGATTATCCTGTGCCTGAGAATCTAAGGATGACTGACTGAATTAGCAAGGCTTAGAGATAAAGGAGAGATGGAATGTGAGAGGAAAGGCTGCAAGGACTTTGTATCCATTGCCTCTTCCTAAATCTGTGTCCTTTATCCATCCTAGCTTTACTCTTTACCCTGATAAGAGAGCAGGACAATGCAATGATCCCTTCGAGATATGACAGGTGTAGGAGGCAACCACTGATATGAAATGAGCACAGAGAAACTCAGAGTCATGTGTTAAATAAATCTATCCCCAAAGATGGTAAAATCCCACCATTGATGTCAGCGTCAGCTTTGCCTTACAAGGATGTTGAGGAGAGTCAAATAATCATAGTGAGGAGGAGGAGATGAACCATGAGAGATTATGGACTCTGAGAAACAAACTGAGGGTTCTAGAAGGGAAGGGTGTGGGAGGATGGTTTAGCCTGGTGATGGGTATTAAGGAGGGCACATTCTGCATGGAGCACTGGGTGTTATATGCAAACAATGAATCATGGAACACTACATCAAAAACTAAGTAGGTAATGTATGGTGATTAACATAACATAATAAAAAAAAAAGAATGTCTATTAGAGATATAGGAGAATTAAATATGTAATCTGGTTTTCCACCTAAGTGAGTATAATTAGTATTATTTAGAAATGGCATTTCACTTACATCTGCATTATTAGCATGTAGCACAAAGACAATTATGCATGTCATTAGAAATACATCCAATTAAATTTGCTCTGAGGCTTATTTGATTGAAGCAATAAACCCAATATATGTGTTTAGTACATGCATTTTACTAGCCATGTAGCAAAGTTGATTGTTCAAAGTAAGGCGCTTTGGAAGAATTACTGTGCACAATATACGAGAGAATTTGTAAACTTCAGTAAAGGAGGATGTGTATGCTTATTTACAAATGCTGTTAGTCATTATTCTCTTCAGGCATAAATGTGCTCAAACAAGCTTCTTTCTGTCTTAGTGTCTTCACACATGGCATTTCTTTGGCCTGGAGCAGCTTTGATAGTTTCTCACTAGCACTAGTTCTTTCTTTTTTCCTTTAGTAGTAAAATCCCCAAGACTTATCCCGGTCTTCCTTACAGCAGATGACTTTGGATGGGGCAATGGAATGTGAGAAGTGATAGGTGCCTCTTTCATACCAACCTCTTCGAAGCAATGTGCTTGCTTGCTCTTTCCTCATTCCCGCTGCCTGGGATGATGACTGGTGGCAGGATCTGGAGCAGCCACTTTGGACATAGAGGTGGAGGCTTTGTGATTAGAAAGGCAGAGGGACACTACCGGTGCGGGCTGGCTCATTTACCTTTAGAGAGTTATAAAGGAGAAGCACAAAGTTCTGTCTTGCTTGATACAACATATGTTGGGGCCTCTGTGTTACCAGACTGTACCAAACTAAAATGTCAATGTCCTGGATATCCTCCTTGTGCCTTCAGACTATTTCCACTTTGCTCCATTTCCTGGGTGGTTGACCATTATGACAGCAAAGGGAATTTACTCTCTGGCTTTAGTTTAAGTTCAGCCATTGGGAATTACCAGCTGGAGATTAAGGGTGAAAGGAGAATGAGAATGGTGTCTCTCCCCTGGGTGTCTTGCTTGCTGGCCAAGCATAATCAGTGCTTCCATTCCTTTCCTGGAGACCACAGCTCCTGTCAGATGGGGTCCTCTCCCGTTGCTGAAGCAAGAGCTGAGGCTCTCACTCCACGTGTTGGTAATTGTTCCCTCTCTTTGTCCCTCAGGTTGGTTACAGGGTACATTTCATCATCCCTTGTTGATTTCATTTGTAATTTGTCCCTCCATCACTTTCTTCAATTCCTCTGTTGAATATGTAAATTTTCTTTTAGAGACCTTAATTAATACAGCCATTGGGCCTGCTAATTTCTACACTTTATTCAGATCTTAAATGTC
The DNA here is from genome assembly GCF_002201575.2 of Neomonachus schauinslandi. Lineage (NCBI taxonomy): Eukaryota > Metazoa > Chordata > Mammalia > Carnivora > Phocidae > Neomonachus > Neomonachus schauinslandi. The sequence continues at coordinate 9,576,582 of NC_058416.1, forward strand.
ATGACAGATAAAGTTTTTAAAAATTAAAATAAAAATCCTTATAAAGCACCATGTATCCCATGTAGTTCTGTAGGTATTGAGAGATATATGAAAGTAGAATTCATAGGACATCAACCACATATTCAAAGTTTTGGCAAGGAAGCAGAGAAAAACATATGGATAATTATATAATGGTATGGTATGGACTGCCAGCGACATAGAAACTGATAGTAAGAAAATGTGTTTGAGACATCCTGTTAGATTTTATGAAGCATCTGAACATGGTTTGAATTTTAAAGAATGGATAAAATATAGAATGGGTAGAGGGAAAATAGAGAGTATTTCTGACAAGAAGATTCATATATTCAGACTTGTGCAAGACAAATAAACACATGTTATACATCAAGAGACCATAAAATATGCCTTTCTCAAGCTTCTTCATCTATTATTGAGGACCTGGTGTGTGCTGGACCCTGGTAATAAAACAGGTAGCTAGAGGTCCTTTTCTCATAGTGCTCAATTATACTCTAGTTAGGGAAAATATACTTTAAATATAGACAGACTCTTTCAAAAATAAGAGTGGAAAGAGAAGCACAGAGTGGTAAATGCGTACTTGTGGGAAAAACAGTGCTGGGATTTGAGAATTAATGAAGAAGCCAGATTGCTTAATGATGCGAAGCAATATTTAAGATCCTAGTGTTTAGACTTGGACTTGAGTTTGAATTTGCACATATTAACAGCTGTGTACTATGCCAAATGTTATAACTGCCTGATCTATTTCTAGAAATGATGATGGTGGTGGAGGGAAGTGTGTATATAATGTTTTGAACTATGGGTCCAATGTGGGCACATAATAAACATTCTATAAATGCCCACCATTACTACTAGATGATGGAGGAACTGGGCAGTACAAGGTCAAAAACCAGCCCTTCTCTTTAACTTAAAGAATCACTCTCTGGGCGTCTGGCTGGCTCAGTTGGTTAAGCATCTGCCTTTGGCTCAGGTCATGATCTCGGGGTCCCAGGATCAAGTCCCAAGTCGGGCTTCCTGCTCATCGGGGAATCTTCTTCTCCCTCTCCCTCTGCCCCTCCTCCCTGATCCTGCTCTCTCTCCCTCTTTCGCTCTCTCTCAAATAAATAAATAAAATCTTAAAGAAAAAGAAAAGTCACTCTCAATACTTGGTCTAAAATATGCAGTGAGTTATAGATGAGAAGATTATAATACCAAAATAACTCGATTGGAAAGGTATACAAAAATTATAAAGTAAAATAGTTGAACATTTATGTTTAGAAGCTAAAATATATTTGGAGGTGTATCCCAAGTAATGCTACAAAATGTCTGCTAAATTATGACACTTTGTGGAATTAAACTTTACTTTGCCTTGCCTTCTATAGGTCATTTTCTATTTTCCTCTAGGTTCTGGAGAACTAGCTACCATTAATTCAGTTAAAATTCTTGGCTCATAACACCTTTTACTATTATCCCATTACCTCTACAAAAAAGAGCCTGGCAGAATCAGTATTGATCAAAATGACCCCTCTAGAGGAAGCTATTTATATTTATATATTTGAGAACAAATCAGTATTCAGTTAGGATAACATTTTAGCTCTTAAGCTAATAAAGTGACCTTATTAAAAATGATCTGCTTTTCCATGCATATTGATTTCAGAAGCTAATAGGAGGTAAACAGCAAAGAAGCACCATTCCACACTGCAGAAAAGCAGGAAATTGCTTGCTACAGTTTTCTGGTTCCAAGATCCATTTAAAGTCTCACAGTGTTCTGTTAGTCAGATGTCATTAATGCACGTGGAACATTATCAGTGCTTTCCAGACACATCGAGTCTCATCATTGTCATTAGTCTGCCTCTCTTCTGATTCTGGAAGTCTTACAGATTAGAAGGAAGGACTGTATGCAAACACAAGGAGCCCTGACTGCTAAGGTTGAAATGATAAAAGAAAAATAATATTGTTCTACCTGCAGTTATTTTGGTAGAACTGGTCTGAAATTATATGTATATTATTACAGAGTTACATTGAAAATATAATACCTATTATTTTGTTTGAAGTTTTGATAATTATATTTCTAATGTATGAAAATGATCTATATAAAATAAAATACATAATATATTTACTTAAAAGGCAAATGAAATGAAAACAAGATAGTTCATTTTAAATTATACGTTGTATTTAAAATGTAAAATTGTACAGGGGTGCCTGGATGGCTCAGTCGGTTAAGCGTCAGACTCTTGGTTTCGGCTCAGGTCATGAGCTCAGGGTCATGGGATCAAGCCCCATGTCAGGCTCTGTGCTCAGTGCAGAGTCTGCTTAAGTTTCTCTCCCCCTCTCTCTCTAAAACAACTAAATAAATCTTTAAAAAAAAGTAAATTTGTACACGTTAAAGAAAAATTACCATTTGCAGTTATGATTATTGCAAACATTCGCTATTATATTGAGAATTTTTGAAAACAGCAGAGAGAGTAGCTAAAATTTACTAAAGTAACACCATATTCTCATAACCCAGAATTTATAATGGTTGAGATTTTGTCATATTTACTTTTGTCTTCTTTTAAAATAAAAGCAACATACATTACAGAAGAGATTGGATCATATTTTTCCCTGTCTGTTCTCATCTCGAAACTCCTGTAGAAGCAATCACTTATTTGAATTAAATATAAATCCTCTCTGTCCTTTGCAATATTGATAAGTAAGCCATTATTTTATAGGAAAACTAATCATCTGCATTTATATTGACAGTTATATGTATTTACCTACTGTTGCCCAAGATGACATGGATTATAGCTGTATGAGACACTCCAAGAAGAATGACCCAGCTCAAAACTTCAAGTACCTAGGACACAAAATCATGAGCAAAATGAAGTGGTTGTTTTAAGCTACTAAATTATGCAATAGTTTGGCATGTGGCAAATAAATTCTAGACAATTTTAAAATCAGACAAAATGTTGAAAATGTAAATAGTTTAACAAATAAAAATGTAGTATTAAGCTAACAAAGATATTCTTTACTATCTGACTTTGCATGAAATTAATATTTGCTATAATGACTTAATACCAATTTTACTAAAAATTTATCATCGAAATAGAACTGGATTACATTGTTTAAGAATATTTTGCACAACCACTATAGTCTTCCCAAATCATTCACTGAAAATGTCATCAATGAAAAAGGAAAACTTGCAAAGAAAATAAGTGAGCCTCACAAGCCTAAAAAAGTGCTTATGTTAGAATTAAAAATTGAGGCAAAAGATAATGAATTCAAATACATGAAAGGATAAATACTTAAACATGAAAAGCTTAATTTTTTAATGCACGATAGTGAAAATCATTGGTGGATTCTTTTAAAATCATCATAGAAATATAAATAAAATCAAAGGACAAGCAACAAATTACAGAAAAGGGGCTACTGTTTTCCTAATATAGACAGAACTCCTATAAATACAAAAGAAAAATGGTCCAGAGAAAAATCAGGTAAAATAAACGAGAAGACAACTCACAGAAAATGAAGCTCAATTGTCCTTTTAACATATGAAAAAAAAGTTTGTTTCATAAAGGCAAACAAAAATGTAAAATAAAACTAACATTAATTTTAGATAATATTTCTCTTTCTGTTGGCAAGGTTTGAGGAAACAGGCAAATGGTACAACTCTAGGGAAGGAAATGGGTCAATATCTTACCAATTTAGGTACATTGAACTTTGGACCCCGTGTTGACTTTTCAAAATCTATCTCAAATATATACCTGCATGTGCACGAAATTACATATGAACATGATTAATAACTATAGCCCTATTTTTAATATAAAAATAATGGAAACAATACACACGCCTATCAAAAAAGGTCTCATGGAATAATATCTTTCTAAGAAAGAGGAAAAGCCTGTGACAAAATTGTGTCTAACAGGCCTCAGTGAGTGTGTATCATTGAAACAAAGGAGCAAGTGATGCCTGAAAGATGTAATTATGACAAGCACGCTTAGAGCGCCTGGGTGGCTCAGTTGGTTAAGTGTCTGCCTTATGCTCAGGTCATGATCCCAGGGTCCTGGGATCAAGCCCCACGTTGGGCGCCTTGCTCAGCGGGGAGTCTGCTTCTCCCTCTCCTTCTGCCCCTGCTTGTGTTCTCTCTGTCTCACTCACTCTATCTCTCAAATAAATAAATAAAAATCTTTAAAAAAAAAAAAAGAAAAGCATGCTTAATTTTTTTCTATGAATAAAAATTTTCAGAAAAGGAAAATAAAAAGTCCCAGGTCATAAAACATTCAAAGATAGCCAAATACTACTTTAGATGCATATGGGAAAAGTTATGTTATGCTAACATTTTTGTTAGAAAATTACTATAAAAATTCCAAAGCTTCAAAGGTAATACTTACAGCATGGCTTCTGAATCATGAAACCTAAAGATAATTAGGCAACGATTGTGTCAGAAGTGAGCCATCATCGTTTACATACACAGAGAAGGAGAAACTCTAGAAATTTATTCTAGATAAAATCAACCGAACAAGAAAGGATGAAGCAAATATGGTAAAATATTAACAGCTATCAAATAGAAGTAACAGGTACATGGATATTCATTTTATTATCCTCTCTATTTTTTCTGTTTGAAATATTCCTAATAAAAGTTTGGGCAAACAAGGATTGTAAAATACAGAGTTTAAAAAAAAGTAGTCACATGCTTTGAAAAGTTGCATAATTGCAAGCAAAATGAATTCAAGGCGATAGTTCTTTCTTTTGCTTTTCTGTGGCTTTGTGTCTGGTGTCAGATGAAGAGCTATGGCTACCTGCTGCCCGAGCCTCTAGTATTCGACAGAGACCAAACCTTGCCTCCTTGTGTGCAGCTTCCCAAGCTTCAAGCCTTGACTCTTTTCCCGCCTAGGGCAGCTCGCTCTTGTTCACACGTCTCCCCTCTGAGCTTCAAGAGCCTCGGTTCACCTCACCCACTCCGCTCTGGAAAGACCATAATCGGTTAACAGCCATTATTTTTAACTGCCTTATATACTTGTTTTAACAAATGATGTTTGTATCCATGATCTACTTGTAAAATAATATTTCCATCTTTATTTCAAAGAACTTGTTGAGTGCAGTTTAGGAAAAAAAAAAAAATGTTGGAGTGCCTGGATGGCTCAGTCGTTAAGCGTCTGCCTTCGGCTCAGGTCATGATCCCAGGGTCCTGGGATCGAGACCCACGTCGGGCTCCCTGCTCGCTGGGAGCCTGCTTCTCCCTCTCCCACTCCCCCTCCTTGTGTTCCTGCTCTCGCTGTCTCTCTGTCAAATAAATGAATTTTTAAAAAAATGTAACCCATATGTGATGCTATGCAATATTGCTCTGTTCTGAAAACTTTTGTTTAGTATTAAATCAGTGGATAATTACTGTAAATGCTTCATAGGAGGCAGAGATTCTTTTTGTCAAATGAGTTTTCATGATATTTGCTGAGATTGAAGTTTGCGTTCGTCTTTCATTTTTTATTTATTTCTCTCATTTAAAACAATGGAATATGGCTTGTATTTTCTAAAACGTGAAAAAGATAGAATGGAAAGGATGTGAGAAGAATTTAGGAAATGTGGGGAATTGTGATTTTTTCCTTAGGTCATTGTCAAAAAGTGTAAATCAGTAATGTAGTTCACATACACAGATGCATACAGTTTTATACACCAGTGTATCAAGAAAATCCATCCATAGGCTGAATATTCCTGTGTTCAGTATGCTTCGTGTATCAAATCTTTTTCTCTTCAATGACCTATCCTCCTGTTTTTGCACCTATTCCATTTTATTAAGGAAATACTGTTTTTCATACATACATATAGAATACACTTTTTCTTTTATTTCATGTAACTATATTTCAGCATTGTTTTGTCATTTTTTTTCACACTATGCAGTAATAAGCTGGAGCAGCATTCAAATGATGTGATTTAACACGCTAAATTGTTCACTCCCAGTCTGGTCTTTGCTAGATAGAAAATTAGAAACTTAAGCTATCTAAAATTGATTTTTATTAATAGTTTAGTATAGTCTCAGTCCTTTCTCAAAGAATGAACAATTACTGCTTTGGGAAATTGTAAAGTATTTTATAAAATGAACACAATATATTTATTTATATTTGTTTGTTCTTCATGTCCTCCCGGAAATCATCTCTTTACCCTAAACAAATACATTATGAAAGAAAACAAAACCAAATTGGCACCTTTTAGGATTCCTCCTACTGTCACCTGATAGTGGTAACTGTCAACGCTTGTCCTGTGCCCTCATGAGTACCCTCATTCCTTCCAACCCCATGGCATTTCTCATTAGTTCTATGCTCCCAAGACTGGAGGCCGCTATGACCCATGCGATTTCAGTACTGAATAAATATGGTCTATCAATTTGACCTTTTATGCCAATATTTCTGCTTCCAGTATGTATTTCTCTTCCTCATTCTGGAGAGTTGGATAGTGCACTTATGTGTTCCAGAGATAAAATATACTCTCAAAATGTCATGTAGATTGAAGCAAATAATTTTTACTTCCTTAATATCTTTTGACCAGAGCAGAAAGTCCCAATATTTACTTAGAGAAAATGAAAGTTATTACCCTTATGCATTTCTTTGTGGTTTGTTTGTTTTCTTAGAGAAATAAGTTCAGTAAGTCCAAACTAAGTTGGAATTTTGTTTTTTTCATTTTTTCATAATTAATTTCATGGAATATATTTATTTAAAAAGATAAGGAGATGGGGCACCTCGGCGGCTCAGTCAGTTAAGTGACCGACTCTTGATTTAAGCTCAGTTCGTGATCTTAGGTCATGATCTCAGGGTCGTGAGATCCAGCCCATGCCCAGCATGGAGCCTGCTTAGGATTCTCTCTCTTTCTTTCCCCTCCCCGCTTGTGCAAACACACTCTCTCTCTCTAAAATAAATAAATAAATCTTAAAAAAAAAAAAAAAAAAGGAAAGTGCTAATCTGAAATTGACTGATTTTCCTGTCCTGGCAAGTAATGAGAGACACAAAATCACTGCTCAGTGTTGAAGTATAAAAGCTCTAGTGATGTTATTATTTTAGTTCTCTCACTACAAACATTGATCTGAGATCACAGTTGGTTTTCATTTTTCCATAAATGTCCAAATATTGCTATCAAATCTCATATTCTATTTTACTTTCAGTATGATAGATCATATATTACGGTGTTAAATGCTTATTCTGTGCCTGATGCTATTCTAAGCACTGCGTTTATATTACTTTATTTAATTTGCACAAGAATCTTTAAGGGGAGTGATATTACACTACTTTTCAGTTGGAGAAACAAAGGCCAAAATGAGTATATTAAGTGGTGGTGGAGCTAGGGTTTCAATCCTACAAGGAAATTCCAGTTCCTATTTATCTGTTTTATCATAAACCATATCGATTTGCTATTATCATTACTGCTTCTCCTGGCCCCAAATAAAAGAAATAAATATATTTTTTAGCAAGTTCTAATTATTCTTAAGGCCTTTGTAGCTGACCTTTTTCTCCCTTTAGGAACAGCTTTTATTAGTTTATTTTCATTCAGATAGTTCTTTCTATTTTCTATGAAAGAAAGAATACACAGCAAAATAAAGTGGTCTAGTTACTAATTGTACACTTTAAAGGAGACTAAACTATAAATGTCAAGGAAATCAAGATGTCAAAACCTATAAAGTGTAAACATTAAAGAAGAATTGACTTAGATATGTTTATTATGTTAGTCTAACTAAGGCTTCATATTTGTAGCAAGAGTAAGGAATTTGCTATGTTCTGGTTTGTGTTCCCCCAGATTCAAGCACTGAGATCCTATTACCTCTGGTGATGGCATTTAGCAGGTGGGTGGGACCTTTGGAAGGTGCTGAGTTCATGACTCCGGAGCCTTTATGAATAGGATTAATGCTCTTATAAAAGAGACCCCACAGTTTACTTTGAGTAGACAGTTTAAGCTTAAGTTATTTAAGCAAAGGAAAATGTCACTGTTAATCAGAGGGACAAAGTCACTTATACTCTGTAATATTCATTACCACAGAGGTCTTAATTTCCTTTAGGAAATGTGTGCGTATGTGTTTATATGTATTTCACATCTATGTCGTTGCTATTTTTACTTTCCCTTCAAGTCTCAACTGATTTGTTTTGATATCTACAAACCTTTTCCAAACTTTTCCATCTCCAAACACTCAGAGCTCTAATGTTCTGCTATTGCACAGTAAGAATTAAAATACAGTAGTACAGCAATAAGAATTAGATTCCCCAAATGAAGAAAAGTCACCATTTATTATCTTAAAACTTTCACATAAGAAAAATAAACAATAAATATCACTTAATATAATCTTAGATAATAAGCTAGAAATATGTTTAAGTATGCATACTATAAAATATACTTATATATTTGTGGGGGGCGCCTGGGTGGCCCAGTTGGTTAAGCTCTGACTCTTAGTTTTCTCTCAAGTCATGATCTCAGGGTCCTGGTATCCAGCCCTGCCCTGGGCGCTGGGCTCTGCACTCAGCGGGGAGTCTGCTTAGGACTGTTTCTCTCTCTCCCTCTGCCCCTCCCCCACACTCTCTATCTCTCAAATAAACAAATGAATCTTTAAAAATATATATTTATATATACTTATATAGCTGTATAGTTTATGTTACTATAGTCTAAAGTATCGTATTATTTTTGAAATAATGAGATTATAAAAAGATGTAAAAAACAAAGGCTAGGTACACTATACATTTGAAAATCAAAATATTTAAGTATGTAGATTAGTGGATGGGTAATCCAAGAATGTTCAGTGGAGGTGACCCAGAGGGGATGTCTGTGCACCTCCAATTCTCTTTCAGTTCAAACTCTTAACAGTTTACTTGCTTCTTCTCTCCCTCACTCACTATCATAAATATTTGCTTGCTAGAGAACAACTGAACCATAAAACATAAGCATCAGCTATTCCACTCAGAAACATAAGAGGACCACATTTTTGCTCCTTTGCTTTTGTGAAAATTACTGTTTGTCAACCCCAAATCCATCCCTTCTCCTATAGAAATAGAATCGTGGCTGGATATCCCAGCCTTCTTTACAGGTAGGTTGACACCATATGACTAAATTCTTCTGGTGTGTGTGTGAGTGGAGGTCAAGTGCACCACTTCCCAATATGAACTCTGAGACTTCGGTTGTGTGCTCCTGGATGCTCTTTTCCCAATCTGCAGCCTGGAAAAGGGGAAAGTCTGTGACCCATCTCCTCTCATGCAGAGGAGACCAGTCCCCTAGGCCAGAGCAAAGCTGTGGATGGAAGCAATTCGAATTCTCTGAAGGGCAGTGTGGAAAAGTGCTACGCATCAATCTGTACCACTCTCCCTGGGACTGGAGAAGGTCCAAGGTAAAGGGCTTCCATATTCTGGAAGCCACTTCGCTTTGGGTGGTCTTGGTCACAGCAGCCTAAGCTTCACCCTATATAATCCTTTTTGCACAGAGACTCCTCTGTCTGTTTTCTGTGTTGCTTTGTCCCAGTTGCAAGTTTTATAAGATAGCAGGATAAGGAAAACAAGAAGATACAAAATAATTTTTTCCCCCAAATATCTCTCTGTTCAGGTTTAAAATGAATTCGGCATCTGATTACTCCAGGTCCATCCCTGGCTTCCACACACGTAGGTAAACAGAGGTGAACTACAAAATCTTTCCAGTTGTCTCATCTATAAAATGGCAATAGTAATAGTATTTATCTCTTTATCATCAGGATTAAATGTGACTATGTATGTAGACTGCCCAGATCCTGGCCCACGCTAAGCTTTCAGTAAATGGTAGTTGTCGTTATATACTCATATGCCATTGTAAACCCCCTGGCATTTCTCCTGGCCTGAATCGACTTAAAACACGTGACCAGTTAGAGTGACTATCAGGACAGACAGGCACTCCTGTCACTGAGGGGCTGTCAGAGGTCAGCAAACGTTTCCTGTAAAGGACCAGTTAGTCAATTCTTTAATCCTTGCAGGCCATCAAAGTAGTCTGAACTATTGAACTCTGCTGTATTAGTGCAAAAGGACCCACAGACAAGGAGTAAACAAATAGCATGGCTATATTCCAATAAAATTTCATTTCAAAAACAGACGGTAGCATAGATTTAGCCAAGAGGCTGAGTCTGCCAGCCCCTGAATTACACTATTGAATCATGGACAGGTGACCAAAACAGGTATTAATCTCATCATTCCTTAAGAAGATGTTTACACAAAGTCACAGAAAAATGTGCGCGGTAGATCTGAAGATTCTTACTGTTAATTTTGCTAGATTTACTGACAGTTCTGCAGATGCTTTTTATTATTCATCGAATCACTCTAACATTTATTGATACACCTGTTGCGTTTCACACATTTTCATTTTTATAAACTGTAAAATGGGCAAACATAGTATATGTTCTTTGTCTGTACTTAGATTCTTCAATGAAACAACTGAACAGCATTTGGTTAAGACTATAGTGCTGTTGTTCTCTGAATATTGGAGAGGTGGGGAGAGGCACAGAGCACCATTGTAATTAGAAGTACTGGATGATTAAGTTAAAACTGAGAAGATAATATACCTAATAAATTGATGCTGCAGGAAAATTCACTTCAGAGTAAAAGGAAATAAGAGTAATAATAGATTCTTACGAACAGCTCGTAGCTCACAGATAATTTCCTTTGCCTTTAGCAATTTTTGTAATTTACTAAGATGTATTACTTCTCACCCTCTTGTCTCTTCTGCCTTTATCCCCTCTTCCCATTCTTGCACTCTTACAATGCCCGAATTTATTTCCCCCTGTCTCTGCCTTCACAGCAACCTCTCACTTTTCATCCTCTACTCCGGTCTATAAGTAAAATTGTCTTGCATCTTCTCTGTCTCTTACTTGAACTTTAACATTCAGACATATTTACTCACAGGTAGACTTTAGGCTTTTGCTGAATGTGAATTGGAAATTACTAAGAATTTTGTTTCACTAATTATGTGAAGAGTTCATCTTAAATTTAGGGGTTCATTATAAAATGACATAGATTTTTATCCCAGGTTTAATTTTTTTCATGTCTTCCAAAGAAATCATATTGAATTTATTTAAGAAACATAGCACACTGTGTACATATTAATCTGTTGGGGCTCGATCCATCTGTATTTTCTACCATCTGTACGCACCTCTGGATGTTACACGGAGACTAGTTTTTACCTCAGATGCTAATTGGTGACAATAAGATAGGACTCAAGGCAATGATTTCCACCAGTGGGTGGTTAAAAACCCTGAGATGATATTTATTCCTTCCGCTGTTGTCACTAACAACATCAAAACAAAGGAGAAGGCCGTCATATCCTCCTTCACATAAATCTTTATGGTTTTCTCTATCCTACTAATTCAGCACAAAGTTCCGAATGGGATAATTTTTTGAAGAGTTGGAAAAAGAAGTTTCTGATATTCAAAGCTTTCCAGTTAAAAGTCTTAAAATGTTTTCGACCTGGAAGTGACTTAGAGATATCGTCCTTTCTCTTCGTTTTACCAATGAGAAACTAAGGCACATGGCGACTGTTTTGTTCACAGTCATGAGCTGGTTGATACCAGAGCTGTGCCTAGAACTCAACTTCCTTCCCATCTTTACCCAGAATACCAAAAATTGTCGTTTGGCTACTTCACTTTTCTGAGAGACCTATATTAGCACCTGTTCGCCCTGACCGAAAGATATCCAAAGAACATTTTCACTTTTATGAAATGGTAATCACTTCCTCGCTCTATGCCATTTCAGTTTAGGAAAGGTTCCACAGGAATGTTCGACTTTTGGACAGCAGGAGAAACCCGTAGGGCAAGAGAAGTTCTGAAAGCAAGTCGATGTGTCTAGTTTCTGCACTAAATCTACTGAAGGGAGGCATTCATTCACATGTGGTTTGATGGGGGCCCCCGGGCGGCTCATTCGGTTAAGCATCTGCCTTTGGCTCAGGTCATGATCCCAGGGTCCTGGGATCAAGCCCCGCATCAGGCTCCCTGCTTGGCAGGAGGCCTGCTTCTCCCTCTCCCACTCCCCCTGCTTGTGTTCCTGCTCTCGCTGTGTCTCTCTGTCAAATAAATAAATATAATCTTAAAAAAAAAAAGTGGTTAGATGGTATAAAAAAATACCCATCCTACTTTTCAAGGACTTATTGTGATGAAAATAAGGAAGAACTGCCCAAACAATATAAATTTATCTTCTTCATGAATATGAAGTTCAGTGATCTGAAAGCTGAGTTCATGTCACTCTTGGTGGTAGACTCGTCAGAAAATGAGAACCTTAAAAGACCAAGAACAGGCATTTCCATAACAATTTTAAGATTTTTGCCTGCCAGTTCCCCTCCATATTCTTAGCAACTCAGCTCAGAGTTTCTCATGATAGTGTTTAGGGGCATCTAGAAATAAAATCTGTTGCTAATGAAAATTCATGGGTAAACAATGAGAAATTATAGTGCTTAGATATTCCTAACATGGGACACTACTTTGAAAACCTGTGTATATAATAATAGGAAAGCCAAAATATAATAAATATTATACAGGTGAAAAGAACAGTATGTGAATATTGATATATTGGGGATTTGTTCTTAGAGTTGAAATTGACACTCATTTCTTTCCAAGCTCTATGATTTCAATGTTCTTGCTTCCTCCCACTTTTTAAACTATATTTTAATAAGAAAAATTAACATACAAACTGCTTTGTAATTAAACTAAGTTAACATTTTCAGTAAAAGAGACAAATATCTAATTACACTTGTAATGTCAGGTTGTTTTTAAAAGAGCTTGTTTTATAGCAATTACATTTGTCAAAATGAGAAAAAAAAAAAACATTGAATTAAAAACTGGCCCATTCAAATGGAGGAATAATTTTCTAAGCAGCATTTATTCCATAGCATAAACTAGCAAAATATTCTCCATCTTGTCCTGAAAATGGTATGAGAACTCTTTCTGCATTTCAGAGTGGTTTCTGTTTTGTTCCTTTGTTTGCACGTTTGTTTTACCTTGGAATAGTACAAGAACAGCTCTTTTATTTATATTTTATTGCAGAACTCAGAGACTTTTTTTTTTGTGAAAGGTAGGTGTAAATAAAAATGTCTAGATCTATTTACTTACCATGGTCCTGAAGCTAGAGTAGTATAATCTTATTCTTTGCTCAGATTACTTATTCTCATACTTAGTCATGGCTCCGAGGCTCTGGCAGTGAACTTGGTTATTACTGACTATGAGATGATAATCCCATTTGTTGGGTAAACAAACAATGATACCATTTGAGGCAGAAAAGTTTTGAAATCTCTTCGACTACAATTAAAATTGGTTATATTCAATTTTGCATAAAACCTTTGTGAGTTCCAAAACATGAGTTGTTTTGTCCTGTTTCATTTTTCCCTAACCTCGTGTGGATTTAGGAGGAGAAGGTCAGCAACACAATTGTTCTCAAGGCGCCCAGTGTACTGTCATGGGGAAGAGGTAGGTTAGCAGCACTTCTGGTGGGCTCCAGAACATTTCCTAACCTGAGCACATCTTTAGTCTTTCTGCTCCTCCTTCCCATAAATTTATGTAATTTTAAGGACTGTGGGTGAAATGGATCAGAAAATAAAATATTTAATTAAAAATATGTGTTCTGTTTTTTAGGTAGACATGCATCCCCAGACATGCAAATTTACTTAGTAAGTCTTATCTGAATAGTGTGATCGCATTTAATAATAGTACCCTTCATAAGATACCTGGAATGTTTTCTCTCTGTTTTCTAGAACTCTTGTGACTTTTTCTTTCTCAACATTTAAAGGACATTTTTTTTAACATTTAACATTTTATGACCATATTTCATGAAATCATGCTTTTCTTAACAGGTACATTGAGGGAGAAATGCTTTCATAAAAAGCTCAACAGCTGTTCTTAAAAAACATCCAGTTTGCTAATATATTTCTGCAGTTAAGATACTGTTCATTAGGGGGCCCCTGGGCGGCTCAGTCAGTTAAGTGTCTGCCTTAGGCTCGGTCATGATTCCAGGGTCCTGCAAACCAAACTATGGAGAGAGCCCAGAAGTCCACCGACAGATGAATGGATAAAGAGGATATGGTACATATATACTCATGGAATACTACTCAGATATCAGAAAAAAAAAAAAAAGAAATCCTGCCATTTTCAACAATGTGGATGGAACTAGAGGGTATTATGCTAAGCAAAATAAGTCAGTCAGAGAAAGACAGTTATCATATGATCTGGCTCATATGTGGATTTAAGAAACAAAACATAGGGGAAGAGAGGAAAAAATAAAACAAGATGAAATCAGAGAGGGAGACAAATCATAAGAGACACTTTATCACAGGAAACAAACTGAGGGTTGATGGAGGGGAGGGGGTGGAGGAATGGGGTAACTGGATGATGGACATTAAGGAGGGCACGTGATCTAATGAGCACTGGGTATTATATAAGACTGATGAATCACTGACCTCTACCTCTGAAACTAATAATACATTATATGTTAATTGAATTTAAATTTTTAAAAAAGATCCTGCTCATTTGAAGTGAATGTTCCTAAGTTGACTTCAAATCATAATTCTTGTAGCATATGAAACTGAGTGGGAACAGGGAGAATCCCACTGTAGGAAGCTCTTGATCAATACAGCCAAAGTATTGAAAATGCATCATCGTTCTTAATATGCACGGAAATTATGCTTTCTATGAAACAAATTAGTTTGTAATCTGCTTCAAAAATTATGAGATGTGCTCAAGGATATATTTTAAAAACCTGACAGTACAGTGAAATTTGTTTAATGAGGCAAATCATTGATATTTAACTGAAAGCCATGCCAGCTTTATTGTTGTTGGCAGTAATATTTGCCTGATGTTTTCATATTAATTCATTAATAAAGCCAGCATTCTAAAAGAAGGAAGAATGTTAAAGACCCTGGGAAACATCTCTGATGATATGCTTATTAATCCACTGAACCAATTTATTTGAGGTAGATTTATTATCTTTTCTCTTTTGAATCCATTCAGTCTATATAATTGTTTAGAAGAAATTGTTTCTGCTTACCTGGCACACTTCCTCTTAGATAAGCTGGTGAAAGAATCACCAGAAATGCTGCATTGAATTAATTTCTATAGAGCATTTCCTATTTCTTACCACATAGCCAATAGCCTACTGATAATTGTTTGATCTGCAAGCATTCCTACACTCAATAATTGGTCAGTCAAAGCAAAATGTCTGACTTCAAATTTGATCATAAAAACAAAGAAATCTAACCTTGAAAATAAACCAAAGGAAGTAGTGTGAAAATAAACTCAAATGAAGACTGGATACATTGATTATTTGCTATTCAAATATACATTGATTATTTATTTTCACCTAACTCGTGTTATTTTAGTGCCCATTTCTTGATGATCAATGTTTTATTTTGTTTTTCCCCAAAAGAACTTGATTTTTTATCCCACATAAAGGGGAAAAAATTACTCATAACATCCTAAAATTTGGGGAGGAAGTAAAAATGTCAGTTTAACTGTTTGATTTTCTTTCTTTTTTTTTTTTTAAAGATTTCATTTATTTATTTATTAGAGAGTGAGAGAGAGAGAAACAGCATGAGAAGGGAGAGGGTTGGAGGGAGAAGCAGGCTCCCTGCTGAGCCGGGAGCCCGATGCGGGACCGGATCCCAGATCTCCAGGATCATGACCTGAGCTGAAGGCAGTCGCTTAACCAACTGAGCCACCCAGGCACCCCAACAGTTTGATTTTCTGAATGAAGTTAATTTACAGCTCCAATAAATAAAGACACCGGGAGTTGAGCTGTGTGCAAGCAATCGTCTGCCCTGATCTGTCCATCTCCTGGTTACACATGACTGTGTGTGTTGAGTAAGGGCAGGATGTTTGCTGAGGCAGAGAGGAGTCCAGTCGCACAACCATCTCTTCCTCTTCTGATCTTTCAGGCTGTCTAATCATTCTCTATCTCATTGAACAAGGCTACAAAGTGAGATAATAGCAGTGCATGACCTATATAGGGAAGTGGTAAAAGTTAAATGAGAAAACACAAATTAAAATGCTTACCATAGAGCTTTACATTATAGATGCTCATTATTAATAATGGTTTTAGTAGAGGTAAATACACAACTAATTAAACAAGAAAGAAAAAGAATATTAATGTTGTTTGAATCTAGAATTTATATACCAGAAACATTTTGGAAAGAGAATATTAACCAAAACCCATTTTCCCATTTCCAAAAATGAGTAATTAGGAATTTTTAAAAACACAACAGTTTACACACTAAATCTTTCTGAGGATCCTCCTTTCAGTCCTGTGTGACTAAATGATGGAAGAGGTTAGCAGAAACTAGGGAAAGTCAGGGAAAGAACATTAAAGGTTTAGTGAGCTTCACTCGCAGTAGAAACAAACTAAATCCAAAGACTTCCAATGACCCTCTTGTTGGGAGCCACATTAACTAATATCCAGATGTCCAACAACTTCAGCTTTGTAATTTCACTCTGCACTCAGTTTCATCTACTGCTTTTTCAATTATTATTATTAATTAGATCAAAAAATAAGGTCTTGTAGGTATTAAGAAAGAGGAAAACTGGAGGAATTAGTTCTTGTTCTATTTCAGCTGTGGGATGCAGGGACAGAGGACTGTGTTAGTGTGCACCATAGCAATATTAAGGAGAAAACAAAAATAAGCATGTTGTGTCCCCATGGGCATATTTAGAAAAAAACAAAGAAGAGAAGGGGAGCCAGAACTTCCCTTGGACTGAGAAGCTGCCTTGACGCCTAATTTGAAAAGGCATATGCAGATTCTCCAAACAGCCATTTCCTTCACCTCTGGACACAAAAAGCACCGAGAACAGGGGTTCTCCCCTGGGAACCATGGCTGCAGATGGACTGAAGTTTATCCTAGACAGATGGACTGTCTCAAATGAAATGCAAAACTTGTGCAGGCATACATATGAGCATTATACTGGAGATAAACCTACAGATGAGAATAGAAACTTCAAGGAGATCACAAAACACACATACACACACACACAGATACACACACACACAGCCATCTAAAAGGTCTTTAGTGCCTGTAAGCTACTGTTTAGCAGACATGGAATATGCATAGAATCAGAGACTCATAGAACTGGAAGAAACATTAATGGTCAATGAATTACTCAACTTTTTGACTTTAGAGATGAGGATACTGGGAATCAAAGAAGCTAAATGACTGGCCCCATGATTACAGTAAGTAAACTTCTAAGTGGTAGGTTCAGATACAGAAACCAGTTTTACTCTCCTCATTCGATGATCTTTACATTATATATTTATATCAATAATGATTGGCGTCTGACCATAGTATGTACATAAATGGTACCAGGCACTGTTCTACATACTAATGCACTATATAATCCAATTCCTTATGCTGAGGAACAAGTTTAATTTTATTAATTGGAGGAGTTTGACTAACCAGCTTGTTGGAAGCACATTAGAAATTCAAAAATTCTCTAACTCCAAAACTCCAATTGCATAATGTTGTAATGTTCTTTGCCATGTTGATTACTCTCTTCTGAAGAATAAAATACCATTTTTCAGTTTTTATTAGTTTGTCTTCTAAAGCAATTTTCACAGTGCTGAACATGAAACAGGCTCTCAGGAGATTCTTGTTGGTTGAGTGATGATGGGGATTATGCTCCATCATCACATATATTAGTGACTGTGTAACCACCTAGACTCTTGAGTATAGGAAGTGAAAGCAAATGTACCCTGGAAATATTGATCTCTCATTAAAAAGGGTATCTTGAATAAAGAGAGCCAACAGGATGCTGGAAGAATACACAGAACATCCATCAACTTATCACTCAGAATTAGATTTAGAAAAGGAATCATTGACTTATAAAAGCAGCAGACCTTAGGAAGATCCAAATTGACCCTCAGAATTATTAAGACTGGAATGCACAGACTGATTCATACTGTAAAGAGACTGTTCTCTGAATGCTTTTTGCCATTAGTCTCACTATTTTTTAGGTTCATTCATTGATTTTTTTTTTTTAAAGAGCATTTGAATTTACTTACTTTCTTAATTACTTGTAAAGGAATAATTAAAATGTAATCATCAAAGTTGGGCAAACAGCCCTATGACTAAACACAGAATAGGATGAATTGACAAAATGGAAACTAGTTGAACAATGCAAGGTAGGCAGACTTTTCTTAGTTTTAGTCACTATTGCTGAAATGAAAGATTCTTCTTTAAGATTTAAAACAATTTTGGGTGCCTGGGTGGCTCAGTTGGTTAAGTGACTGCCTTCAGCTCAGGTCATGATCCTGGAGTCCTGGGATCGAGTCCCACATCGGGCTCCCTGCTCAACGGGGGGTCTGCTTCCCCCTCTGCCCTCTTCCCTCTTGTGCTCTCTGTCTCTCATTCTCTCTCTCTCTCAAATAAATAAATAAAATCTTTAAAAAAAAAAAGATTTAAAACAATTTTAGTTGTCACGGAATACTTTTTTTTTCTTTTTTTTTTTTTTTTTTTTTTGCCTAAGTCTTTATAAGAAATCCCTTAGCATGAAGCTACTTGATGAAAAAGACAGGAGATCCACACTGGAGTTTCACAGTGGGTATAGATGAAAAGCAGGGATATTAAAAGGAACACTTGGATACTAACATCTGAAAATACTAACACAAAGAATAAGTTCTAAGTATTTCATGAGCTGAATAACCTTGAAGACCTTATTTCAATAAAATATTTCTAATTAATTCCCTTCAAGAGAGACTTGAATGGCAATATTTAGATTTAGTCCTTCACCTTCTCTGAATCTTACTTTGCATTAGGCCAAACACTTGGGCTCAAATGAAGCCTTAATTGGTAAAACATCTTGTTTTGTATGTCCCTGGTTTTGAGCCTCCTTGGTGATACGTGCTTCTTCAAACTGAGTTGGCTGGATGCCAATTTCATTTTGAGGAATTTTTTTGATATTTAGTAGTGCAAGAAACTATATCCAGCTTTGCTCTCAAATCAGAGTTGCACCGGCTTTTCATTCCCTGACCTCAAGGAAATAATTGATAAAAATCAACCAGAGTGCTTAAAGCATTGTTCCTCTTCACTCTTCAATATCAATATTATACAGCACTTTTAGTACAATAAATGTTTATTTAGGCCCTCCTAGGAGGAAGCATGCAACCAGAGTTGCTTTGGAGGTTAGATTAGGATTCTCAGATTTTTCTCGAAGATTCTAATACCAGGGATCCTACATTTTGCTAATCATTGTTCTGCCTTTAGGATATGAGTTAGCTTTTGCAGGTCAGCAGGATACATGATTACCTGATCCACTCTTTTTCCAGTTACTTGGATACAGGAAGGACTTCCTCTAGGAAAGTTATATACTTGCTGTATTTATCTTTTATATATATTTTAAGATTTTATTTATTTATTTGAGAGAGAGCGAGCACAAGCAGGGGAGAGGGGTACAAGGAGAGGGAGAAGCAGACTCCCCACTGAGCAGGGAGCCCAATGCGGCACTTCATCCCAGGATTCCCGGATCATGACTTAAGCCAGAGGCAGAGGCTTAACCAACTGAGTCACCCAGGTGCCCCATATCTTTTACATGTTCAAGTGTGTTGGCTGGGACTGGAATCTAGCTCCCTTGTGGTACCATTTGAAGGCAGCAAGAAATGACCGACACATTTCACAATCCTTACATTTATTTTCAGCTCTTCACAGGAGCAATTTAGTGAGCATATAGTATGGATTCTTGGGAGACAGTGAGCAAAAATATCATCCTTTGTACACAGTCCTCTTCCTCATATAACAAGGACTATCAGCTGTCATATTGGGATCAGGATATTCTTGCCCTGTGCATCTCACCTTCCTCACCTTGTAGTGAATGTCATGGTAGATGTTGAATAATCAGCTCCCCTCCCAAGTCCCTAATGTGTAGTAGTTTTCTGTTTCCATGGTATTATCTGCACAATCAGTAATTTCAAACTACTAATATGACGGAGATTTGGAAAGAGATGTACATAATCGGCAGCACACCACTGTCCTCATGCCACTATTTGATAAAAATAAGATGTGGTTGGGGACGCCTGGGTGGCTCAGTTGGTTAAGCATCTGCCTTCGGCTCAGGTCATGATCCCAGGGTCCTAGGATCGAGTCCCGCAGGGAGCCCGCTTCTCCCTCTGCCTCTGCCTCTCTCTCTCTCTGTCTCTCATGAATAAATAAATAAAATCTTTAAAAAAAAAAAGATGTGATTTGAGCATAGTTACACCGTCACTCAAAGGTCTACCCATATTCATATAAGAAAGTCTTACTTGGCTAATATTACATATAGCCCTGCTCTACATTTTACTGTATCTCTGAGCCGTGGATTTAAAGGTGTCTTAGTTCTGTTCTCTTGGTCAGTCTCTATCAGCTTTATAAGACGACATGGTACTTGAATAGAAAATATATTTTATAAAAATTCTAGGGTGTTCGGTGTTTGCCATAACAGTATCAAAGGCTCACATCCATGCAATTAATTATCTTTATGCTATTAGTCGTGACCTTCCCCTTTGAAATGATTGCCTGCCATCTGTTATTTCATTAAGTATTAAATCTTTGTCGCAGCAAGCCAATCTGCCTTAGTGAATTTACCGAAAAAGCATTTTAAATTTCTTTATGGGGGATGTAATTGCTTAAACCCAGTGTTCTCTTAAATTCCAGATAAAAAGTGAATATATGCATGTAGGCTACACTGCAATCAAGATATCGAAGTCATTAGCTGTGCAGTCATACAACCTCTTAAAAGACTATTCACAGCTTAAACCGTACATTATCACAGTATGTATCCATTGCAAACTTTGCCCATTAAAAATGAGGATGTGGGCATGATAACTATGCAGGAGCTTTATTAATAATTCCATGAGGCAATAAATTGTTGCCATTTACAGCTATCACAAAACTGCCTTTGGACCATACTTTCCTGTCTTATGGATGTGTGTTTTGGGTATCACTCATTCCTCTGTATTCCCATTCATCTGATCACTCAGTTTGCATTCCCTAATTGATTTCATGATTTATATTAAGGACTACTGAACTTGGAGCACATGGGGACATGATTTTGATAAAGCCATGACAATGCGCAGGGCAAATAATATATACTGCATTAAACTTTCCCTAATGTTTTCATAGTTTTCAATGATGCATCATTATTTACTCTCAGAAAAAGTTAGTGAGTAGTGTTAACCTCACCTTCTGGCCAAAGGTGGGATCTCCTAAGAGAGGGTAACTCACAACAAAATTGTCCAAGTGGTCAAGGTAGAATACCTGAGACTTTAAGTAAACTAAACATTTCAGGCGGTATTCACCATGGGGGTCCAATACAAAACACTCAGTGTCACAAATGTACATTGAATAGGACTGTGGGAACTCAAATTAAGGAATAGTCTCTAAAGGGACACCTGGGTGGCTCAGTCAGGTAAGCGTCTGCCTTCGGCTCCGGTCATGATCCCGGGGTCCTGGGATAGAGTCCCGTGTCGGGCTCCTTGCTCAGAGGGGGGCCTGCTTCTCCCTCTCCCTCTGCCACTCCCCCTGCTTGTGCTCTCTCTCTGACAAATAAATAAATCTTAAAAAAAAAAAAAAGGAATAATCTCTAAGGCCAGGCAAACAGACCATTTACAAAAATGTAGTAACTGGTAACAGAGTCAGGCTATTACTAGAAATTAGGACTGAGAATAGAAAGTGGCATGAGCAAGTCAAAGATCCAACCTTTAAAGAGGTACTGGGAGTTAGATACATATGAGACCCGAAACTCAGAATGCAGATCAGCTGAAACAGAACAATGCAAACAGAAGCACATAGATTTGAAATAAGGCTTTGCAAATCAAATTCAGATAGTGGGGTGTCCATGCTCGGAATGTAAGTTTTCAGGAGAATGAACTGAAAATTGGGGAATGGACATAAAATCTCAGTGTCTGCACTGGAATAGAGAATCTAGCAGCCATTCGACAGAGAGGATCACCTGGTACCTGAGGAGTCCTCCAAGTCAAGGGCAGAGATTGGCTGAAGAAGTACCCTGAGATGTTGATCACCTGCCTCAAACCTAGCTGGACCTTGTCTCCAGGGGCACAGCTGAGAGTGTAGGGATGTCACTTGCTGGGCCAGCAGTACCTGTTGCAGAGGCAAAGACTGGGGGAATGAGAAACATTGTTCCAAACATGCTTCTTTTCACCACTGGTGACGTTGATCATTGCATCTCATCTCTTATGCATCTGCTTGTTGCCAAAAAGTCATATGCTGAAAACCAACTTTCTTCTCTAGCTGTAATTCCTAAATTCACGTTCCTAGCACTGAGACCGACTGTCTCCTTTGTTGTCATTTGCAGAGCTTTCTAAAAACATAGCCTGCCAGGGCTCAAGCCACTCCTACAGCATTATCCAAGAATCTATATTTTCTTAAGATTCCTGGATGATTCTGGTATCTATACAGCTTTGAAAGCTGCCGTAAAGAATCGCAATGCTACTTAGAAAAAAAGACTATAAGGAAGAATTCAGATAGAAAGATTAAAAGGGTAAAACTGTCAGTCTCTGAGTCATAAGGAGTGCACTTCCAAAATATAAAACATCTGACTTCAGAAGGTGACCTCTAACAAGGGAAAGAAAGGCAAGCAGTGTAAAAGGAAGAAAGAAAAAAGTCAAGAGAGCTTTAAAACCAGAGCACCATTTGATTTATATTCACCTAAGGAGATGGAAAACGATCTCACTTTTTCAAGTGAATCAGTCCACAGCTTTCTGGAGCTCTGGTATTGGGGGATTTTAAGTCATGTAATTACAAAAATAAGAATGAAAAATTCTTAAAACACAAAAAAGGTAAAGGAGACAGCTGCTGTGTAGGGTCTATACTACAAATATCTAATTATAGTCAGACTTGAAAAGCAAAGGGCAGAAGTAAACAAACAAACAAAACGATTTTATTTGTAGGCATCACCTTCAAGGCTCTGACATGTGAGGGGAAATTCTTGAGTTTAATGATAGTGAAGTCAAATGGCTGGTGGTAATAGGAAGTCTTCATTTAGTAAAAATGAATGGTTGGTTAAGTAGGTAATGACATGAGACAGTCATGGAAATGTGTGAAAGATTTAGAAGGGTCATACTTATGATTAGCAACATGGATCATATTCTGAAAGTGTATAGGAAGTGGCCTTTTTAGAGAAAAGGAGAACTGTAATACAATAGTTTCATCTTGAGGACTGTTCTCAATAAAGAAACGGTACTTTCAGCAGGTGTTTGAATGCGTTTAATGGGATTTGTTACAGGGATCCCTTAAATCTCTCTGTTCTTCTGGGAAAGCTATCTGTATTTCTTTGAGTATTTGAGATAACCTGAGGTGATGGGCTCATGCTGAGTCTCACAGAAATGCTGGCCACTCACTTTTCCTAGTTTCAAATTTGATTTAAAAAATCCCACAGGGGATTCTAACATTTTGTTTTCCACCCCATTCCTTATCAAACCACCACTTCAATGAAAACATACCAAAAATCAAACATTATTCCTGATGGAGACGCCATTTAGACATGGCTAAGAATCATTAAAAGAATTCATCATTAGAGAATATTTTGGATATTCATTTTAAAGAACTGAAAAATGTAAAAATCATAATTTGGATGACTTCTGGGAGAGGAGATAACAGTTGAGGAAAAATACATAACTATGTATAAAGTTTTAAAGTAATTTTATAATTAGGAACTGGAAGAGTAATTCCACCCATCAAAAAAAATCACAGAAGAATCTTCTAGGAAGGAGTCTGGAACTAAAGAATTGTGGAAGAAACTGGCAGCAGAAAGCAAGCTTTTCAAGTGAGGGTGGGCACATTGTGGTTTACTACGGCCTGCAAAAAGAAAACAAAACTGGAAAGAAAATTCAGAGAATGCCTTTAGTGTCTTTGTGGCCTGAAGGGCTTATGGGGTGATAGAGGTGGGTGAAACAGAGTAGGATTAGGAGATGAGCAAGCAAGCGTAGAAGGAACACAGTGATTATAGAATGCATTGATAGTTCATTTAATAGAAGTTGTAAAAGGAAAGCAGAAGGATCAGAAGAAATACTACGGTGTGTAATGTAGAGAATTTTTTTAATGGACGTCTATGCTTATTTTTGGGGATGTCATGTCAGTGAATATGATAAATGTGTTTCCAGCTCTTACATGTTACAATAGAGTGTTGAGAGTCACCTCGAGCTGCAGATTTAGTTGAATATTCATTTCTTAATCTCTGTGCCATGAATATTATCTCCCTATCCCCCTCCAACAGGTGGGTTTTGTTGTTAAATATACTGAAAGGTGTGTGAAAGAGGCATTATAATTAATCATTGAATCAGAGGGGTTCTTTCTGTAGGACCCCTTGGAGCCATGGGGGCAGCAGTGAAGCTCACACCTGACCTGGCCAGTTCTGTGATGGGGACATGTCCAGTCATCCATGGGGCTGGGGGGTGGGGGTGCTGGTGTATTGAAGAGTGCGGACAATGACCCAGACGCACACTCTATACTAGTGCTTGAAAAGTCAGTAACAAAGGAAAGAAAGATGCTGATCACTTTCCTATGTCCTCTGTTGAAAAGAAGTTAAGATATATTTCTCAGCATTTCCCATAGTACTTTAAAGCATACCTTTCTGAAGGACAAAAGGACATCTATTTTTTTTTTTTTTAATAAGTTGCTCTTTGCCATATACACTGTCCCTTTCTCCCCAGGGCTCATCCTGCAGTTTCTGCAGCTCTGATCTCAAGGGGAAGTAAAGACGATATGACAGGAAATAAACCACATTCAAGTAATATAATAACCGGACTCTTACTCCAAGCCACAAAATTGGGGCAAATGGCCTGCTAAAAAGGGAGCAATTGCTTTCATGCAGCCCTCCTCAGCATGAAGGATGGAGATGCTCAAGAAGACAATAGAAAAATGTTGCACACACACATCTTTTCTATCATTTTCAAGAGAGTGACTTAACTCTTAATGCAAGAAACTCTCATGTGAATCTAAATGTGACTTTGATGAAAGTCATATTTGGGCATTCTCTGAGAGGGAGCACGGTATGAAGCTATAACCAGAGTGATTTTTAAACCTTTTTTCCTTTGTTTGATTGGTTTAATTAAATTATCCAAATTTATTATATAATCATTAAACTTAAAGTTTTGCATTGCCTATTATTAACATTTTCACTCTAGAATTGATATATAATTTCTTCAACTCCCAAAGGACTTGGGATAAATTTGAAAGAGGTTTTTTTATTTTATGAGATGCATATTAGGAGCAAACGTAGAGTGCAGAGCTATTTTCTGTGAATTTACTTCACACTTTCCCTTAGAGATCTAACAAAAAACCCTGAAACTAAATCATCAGGAACTTTCTTACAGTCTCTCAAGACCTCTATCTCCTTTTATTATATCTTTTTAGTAATTGAGAAGTCTGCTTTTATTAACTAAATTATCTTCTTTTATTAAATAAAAATGTCAATGCATTAAAATTTATTTAAATTCTTGGGAAAATAACTGTTTTTCTATGTTGTGGTTAGAATACTGTGAACCTTACTTTAAAGGTCAATTTCAGTATTACTTCTTTTTTAAACTCAAATCTGGTGTTTAATATTTAAACCATGGCTTACAATTATTTTTCTTGAGGCAATGTGTATTTCTATGACTTCTGTATGGTGGATATTTCTGTCAGGCAGGCAGATGTCAGGAATGAAAAAAGTACTTGCAATAACTTCATCCAAAGACAAAATACCTTGGGGACAATTTAGATTTCATAGACCCATGCTCAATGAGGAAAAAATACCATCAAATCTATGAAATGCCAAATTCCATGAAATCTCATGAAGACCCTGAAAAATTAACCTTTTAAGACATTTAGAAATAGCAAGGAGAAACCAACAAATTGTTATTGCTTATATTCTTTAGAAAATCTTACTGTGCTGTTTTTTCAAAGTTGCAATTTTTGTGGATATTCTTAAGTGTGCTTAAACATTCATAATTTTATTGTGCTATAACGCATATGCTTTCTATAATCCATTCGGAGCACTATTTTCTGGGTATATTATTAATGCAAGTTATTTAATTGCATGCATATTTATACTTTGTAAAATAATATTTTCTTAATTTTATTTAAAATACTAGCGTATTTTATTTATAAGAGTTAAAATCCCTGCTAATTACACTTAAGAAGTTTAAATATAACTGCAATTAAAGGAGGATTGGATTAGGTTATATATACTCTTTAAAAATAAAATAAGGCAGAATGCATTTATAAATTCAGGATGTTTATCAAGAATTTGTTTTGGAAGGTAAGCTGTATTAGGATTTCATATTATCTACCAAATCTACATATAGATAATCTTCTGTATCTGTGAACCATTGATATCAATCATGCATGTCTTATACCTATTTATCAGGACATATTGTTATTGGTGTTCAAAGACACTATAAAATGATGCCCCCCCCATTAAAGACACATTTTATGGGAAGCCGAATCAACCATATTTATAATCAACAAATATGACCAATACCAATTTCTACTTCCCAATCTTACAACATTTCACTGTCATTTCCTGCTCTTATATATGCCATATACACACAAACATATACAAACACATGCATACTCTCTACATCTGTTTGTGGCTGTGTTTTTGCAGGCATGTGAGTATGTATAAATAAAATTCCGTGTGACCCCTGAAATTGAGAGAAAACAAGTTTAATTATTCTTGGTAAATCCTTACAACAAGTCAATAGAAAATAATTTGTTAAATATGATCTTCAAGATAAAAATAAATAAGAACATTAATAAAACAATTCCACAAAATGGAAGAAAAATGCATTCAAAATTAAAAAACATGAAAACATATTGTTTTTTTTTTTTTTTAAGATTTTATTTATTTATTTGACAGAGAGAGACACAGCGAAAGAGGGAACACAAGCAGGGGGAGTGGGAGAGGGAGAAGCAGGCTTCCCGCCAAGCAGGGAGCCCAATGCGGGGCTCGATCCCTGGACCCTGAGATCATGACCTGAGCCGAAGGCAGACGCTTCACAGATTGAGCCACCCAGGCGCCCTGAAAACATATTCCTAATAAATCTTATGAGAAGGTGACAGGAAAGCTCAAGCATAATGATATTCACACTAAATGTTAATGAACACTATTTCCTTACTAAAAGGTGAATATTGTAAAATTTAGGTCAAATAATAACAACACAGAGCTGCCCATAAGCTACGTAAGTTCTGGTTTCCTATTTATCCTTTTCCGACAACACCTTGGCATGGGTTTTCTCCACAGCCTGTTACTGCCCAGACAGGGTAGAAGTTTGGTGATCCTTTAGCCTTTGCTTGAGTGAGTGGGATGGGGCCACAGTTCTGTCTTTGGAGGATTGCTTAACTACAGTGGTTATTTTCTAAAAAGTTTACTATCTTGCCAAGCTGCCTCTTTCTTGCTACTTCGGCTGGAAAGAGAAGGCATTTTGGGGGCTTTTTGAGTCTGAACCTTCTGACATCTCAGGGTTGCTACCCTCTGTAGCTCCATGTTCAGATTATATGAAGCTAAAAGAAAATCCAGACAAACCATCCACCATCATTTTGAAGTCCCAACATCCTTAGTCAGTTTGATTTCTCTCCACCTTTCAGAGGTGGATCATAGATAAGGGTGAATGGATTTTGCCTGAGACTGGCATCTAATAACTGTGACCAGGGACAGACAATGAATGGTAGCTTGTAAAAATGGGATATATTCTTTCTCTCCCTGCATCCATATCCTTTCAATGTGCCATTGCAGATTCTCTCATCTATATGTAGAATCTGTTTTCCCTCCCCTTGAAGCCAGGTTGACCACATGACTCTGTTTGGCCAAATTGGATGCTAGAATACATGAAGCAAGAGGAAATGAGCAGCGATTCTTGCACATCAGGGCTTGTCCTTCTTTACTGCATGGGAAACCCTGTGGCTGCCATATTCATGGGCTGAAGCTAGTCTGCTGGAGAATGAGAGGACCCTTGAAGAACTGAGGTGACAAACTAATAGTGAATGATCCCCAAGCTTGCTACTGACGCATGCGTGATGCCAACCAAGATCACCTGAGCCTGCCTCAGTCCAGATTGACGATCCAGTGGAGTCCAGCCAAAGATTAATAATAGGCTAAATTGATGATTCTTTTTTAGACTGCAAGTTTTGGTGTCGTTTGTTAGACATTAAAAAATAACAAATTTAAAAAAAAATAACAAATTTAGACATCATGAAGAAAGAAACAATATTATCAACAAAGAAGAAAATAGTTGCCATACACATATCCACCAATACGGTGGGTCCAGGATATAATAAAGAACTCTGTAAAAAAAAAAAAAGAAAAAAGACAGCCCAAAGAAAAATAGTCACAGACTTGAACAAGCATTTCACAAAGAACATCCAAATGTCTAATAACTATATTAAAAGGTCCTCAGTTTCATTGGTCATCAGGGAAATGCAAACTAACCACAATGTAGTATCCATACACATTTATCAGATTTACTAAAATAAAAGCATTAGAAAATATGAAGTATCAGGGACGATGTTGCTGAGCAACCACATTCTCATAAACTGCTGGTGGGAGTGTAA
This sequence comes from Neomonachus schauinslandi, assembly GCF_002201575.2. Classification (NCBI taxonomy): domain Eukaryota; kingdom Metazoa; phylum Chordata; class Mammalia; order Carnivora; family Phocidae; genus Neomonachus; species Neomonachus schauinslandi. The sequence continues at coordinate 9,605,079 of NC_058416.1, forward strand.
ACTGGCATTTTTAAAAACTGCTTGTCAGCATCAACGAAAGTTAAAAATACACTTACCCTGTTACCAAGCAATGTCACTCCTAGCTATAAATCCAAAAGAAATGTGTCCATATGCTTATGAAAAAACATATTCATCATAGCATTATGCAAATGGCCCAATTCTTCCCAAACTAGACACAAATATCCATCAAGAGAGGAACAGATAGGGGAGCCTGGGTGGCTCAGTCACTTAAGCAACTGACTCTTGATTTTGGCTCAGTGTCATGATGTCAAGGTTGTGAGATCGATTCCTGCATCCGGCTCTGTGCTGGGCATAGACCCTGCTTAAGATTCTCTCTGCCCTTCCCACGGGTCCTCCCCACCCCCCAAAAAAGGTACAGATAAATCATAATGCACTGACACAAAAATAAGGTACAACAGTGATGCAAATAATCTACAATGCTGTGCACAATAGGAATGAATATCAGAAAACATAATTTTGAACAAGGTAAGTCAGAAAGTCATACAGTATAATTCTGTTCAAATATAGGACAAAATAGGGCAATCTAATTTAAGCTATCAGAAATCTTAAAAAAAGGGCGCCTGGGTGGCTCAGTTGGTTAAGCGACTGCCTTCGGCTCAGGTCATGATCCTGGAGTCCCGGGATCGAGTCCCGCATCGGGCTCCCTGCTCGGCAGGGAGTCTGCTTCTCCCTCTGACCCTCCTCCTTCTCATGCTCTCTGTCTCTCATTCTCTCTGTCTCAAATAAATAAATAAATAAAAATCTTTAAAAAAAAAAAAAAAAAAAGAAATCTTAAAAAAAGAAATCTAAATGGTGGTTTTCCATGGGGAAAGAATGACTATACAAAAGCGTAAAGGAGGCCTTTGTGGTTCCAGTGATATTCTATTTCTTGATCTGGGGGCTGGTTACACAGGTGTGTAAATATTTTTCCCAAATTGATCAATTTGGGAAATATATTTATTAAAAGGATATATATCACCTTATTAAATGTTAATAAAAAGATAAAAATTAATAGTTGACTTAGCACATTTGAATATTAATCAATATCTTCCTAAACAACAATAATAAAACAGCAAAAATATCTGAAAATGTTTTAAATCAAATTAATTCCCTTCCACCTTGCAAGGCATCTTGCATGATATTTTTGCCTGTTATTTAGTTCCACTTTATTTAATATCCCTTCAAATTAGACATTATAATTAATTTTCTAGCATTACACAATCAATGCATTTTAGATTTATTCAAATGTTTCACAATGTCTTTGCTACCATTCTCTGTGCAATTCATATCTGTGTTGCTTTTGATAGCTCTTATTTTGAATATATAATTCAGTGGTTCTTTCCACACTGGTATTTTAGCATTGGTTTCTACCTGAAAATGTCTTTATTTTTATTTATTTATTTTTATTTATTTATTTTTAATTTTTAAAAAATGTCTTTGTTTTTAACTGTTAGATGTTGTAACAGATTATTCTGGGTTTTTGTTGTTGTTGTTGTTCCTGTTAAAATGTTTAGTTGTTATTTATTTGTATGTAATCTGTATTTTTAAGGTTGTTTTTATGATGTACTCTTTGTCTTTGGTGTTCTGAAATTTCCCTGTTCTGTATATATATTTTTAAATTTCTCATACTTAAGATTGTGGACTTACTCAAACTAAAACTTAATATGAATTTTGGAAAATTTCTCAGACACTTTATTTTTTAAATATTCTTTTTCTTATCCACTCTCTTCTCCTCTCTGGGATTACAGTGGAAATATGTTGGGATTTTTCATCTTTTTATACTGTCTTTTAAGTTGTCTTTTTTCCCCAAATCAATACAGCTTTTACTGCATCTTTAAAATATCACAAGTAAGTCTGAAAAAGCATCTGGCATCTTGTTTCTTTCTGTAGTTGGACAACTTAGATCTTATTCATCGGCCTGAAACATAGATACCATCCCCAAATTTTCTGATATCCTTGTTTTTAACTGTTGTGACTTGCTGAATCAAAGTAGCTGAGTTTGATACAAGTTCAATATTATTTCCTTCAAGAATTAACTCAACTTTCTGGGCTTCAGATACTGGACAAGCAATGCCTGGCCTCATCTGAACCCTATGGGTATATTTTTTACCCAAGGAATTTCAGATTTCGACAAGAGAACCATTCTCCTGAATAACAGCATTGATGGGGAAGCGAGCATAGACAGACTCATCTTGTAACGTTGGAAGCCCAGTGTAACCCCCTTGACCATGTTCTGCACATGACTGCAGATCCTGTGGACAGTAGTCAGCTCTTTTCTATTTCCCACCATTTGTCAACTCGGAGCCTCTTTTTCTTTCCAAGGAGACTGAATTCTACGCTGATGTGATTGATGGCCACTCCTCCGGGGCCCTTCACAGTAACAGTGTGTCCCTTCAGAGTGATGTGGACATTTTCTGGAATGTCGACAATCTGATTGCTGAGAATGATTTTCATTCATGTAGTAGATGTGGCAAAGGGAGCCATACTGTCATCTTTTAATCCTTCTTCATTGCATCAGGGCAAATTCCAATATATATGCTTTGAGTTAACTTTTTTCCTCAAATGTATGTATTCTGCAGCTTTATACATAATTTAATATTTTTCTTTTTATTCTTTTTATTTCCAGATTCTGTTTCATTTCAAAAATGACTTTTTGCACTATGTATATTTATATTGTTTTTCCTCCTGCTTCTATATCTTTAATAATTTTAAACTTATTTTTATATAAAGATGAACAATTTCTTTTTTTTTTTTTAAGATTTATTTATTTGACGGAGAGAGACACAGAGAGAGGGGGAACACAAGCAGGGGGAGTGGGAGAGGGAGAGGGAGAAGCAGGCTTCCTGCGGAGCAGGGAGCCTGATGTGGGGCTTGATCCCAGGACCCTGGGATCATGACCTGAGCCGAAGGCAGACGCTTAACCGACTGAGCCACCCAGGCGCCCCTAAAGACCAACAATTTCTTGGTGATTTACTTTTTCTGCTTGCAGTATCTTCTGTCTCTTGCTTATGGTGGATTGTTTCCTTCTGAGGTCTGTAATCTTAAACTGTGAGTTCACATTCATTAAGACTTTATCTGTGGAACAGTACAAAGTCTAGTGAGACGGTATAAACTGCTATCTCGCTGAAGGAGCATCACAATACTGTATCCGTATTTTATGTTACTATTTAAGGTAAGGGATTCCAAAACCATAAGTTTTCCCTTTTAGGAGATGTATTAGTTTGCTAGGGTGACCATGGCAAAGTACCACAAACTGTGGCTCAAACAAGAAATTAAGACCTCAGCATCTTAATTTGGGGGGAGACATAAATTAATTCTTACCAACCACATATTGTTTATCCATTTTTTTTAGTTTTTTTTTTTTAAGATTTTATTTATTTGTCAGAGAGAGAGAGCACAAGCAGGGGGAGTGGCAGGCAGAGGGAGAGGCAGGCTCCCTGCTGAGCAAGGAGCCCACTGCGGGGGTTTGAGCCCAGGACCCTGGGATCATGACCTGAGCCGAAGGCAGACATTTCACTGACTGAGCCACCCAGGTGTCCCTTTAGTTTGTTATTTTAATGACATAATTCTTCAAGCATTTGTCTTTAACGGGCTTCATTTCCAAATCAGTTAGTGCTCCCCTCAAATCTTACACCCTATCTCTAGAGGTGCATTGACCTCACAGCTTCTCCCTCACCAAGATTACACTTTATGTTCATACATGACAAAGGTTTTAATACCTTAAGTTTAGTTCCCTCTTTATTTTTGGAACCTTGGAATTTCTCTTATTTTTATGAGCTCAGTTGTAATATAAAAGTATGTTGTTTATATTGCATTTCTTACATTTTAGTAAAAGGGAAGGAGAGAAAGTTTCAGGGAGGTTTTTAAGTATAAAATCTGCTATAATCACACAATCTAAAAAAACTGAGAGATTTTGGTTATCATTTAGCATTTATTTTTTTTTTTAAGATTTTATTTACTTGTCAGAGAGAGAGAGAGAGAGAGAGCGCGCACAAGCAGGGGGAGGGGCAGAGGAAGAAGCAGGCTCCCTGCTGAGCAAAGAGTCCAATGTGGGACTTGATCCCTGGACCATGAGATTATGACCTGAGCTGAAGGCAGACGCTTAACCAACTGAGCCACCCAGGTGTCCCTATCATTTAGCATTTATAAAGGAAAGGCCACTTATTTAGAGGAATAAACTTGTGAGCTTCCAACATGTTTTGATAATCCCCAGTGAAAATTAAATGGGATAAAGTGATTGAAAATCTTCCTCCATCCTCAATTTTGGTAGACTAGGTAACACTGAGCTGAGGTAACAAAAAAGTTAATTTTGGGGCGCCTGGGTGGCTCTGTTGATTAAGCAACTGCCTTCGGCTCAGGGCATGATCCTGGAGTTCCGGGATTGAGTCCTGCATCAGGCTCCCTGCTCGGCAGGGAGTCTGCTTCTCCCTCTGACCCTCCTCCCTCTCATGCTCTCTCTCTCCCATTCTCTCTCTCATATAAATAAATAAAATCTTTAAAAAATAATAATAATAAAAAGTTAATTTTTCTGTTTTAAGATTATGATAGCTATAAATCTAACATGGAGAATTTATTGTAATTACTTAATAAAATACATAATAAATGAACCAGATACCAACTGAGGCATAGAAAAAATCAGAGCAGAAAAAATAAAAATTATGTGTTGTGTTTTAAAAAATATCTCACATGTTAAAAAGCCTATTTTATTTCTCTTTTCATGTGATGCATAGCTAGCTAAAAATAAGCAGCTGTCTCTCATATCCTCACGGACTGCCACATGTCAGATCATGTGTTGCCTTTGACATTTATCAGGCTGCTCTGCAATCCCAGGTGGTTTTTTTCACATTTTCTCTTTTTATATGAGTTATGTTCATTCTCCCTACAGTCACTCTCACTGTTCTGCTCTGAACCCCAACAATCCCTTCTTGCTCTAAATTCCCGGGTTTTAATTATATTGTTCTCTATTATTTTTCCATATTAATTTATCTGTAAAGCCAGATCATAAAGCACATGATATATGAGTTATTCACTTAGTGCAATTATCTCTTGTTATATATTAGATATTCAATGCTTTAAGATGAATTGGATTATCTTGAATTATACATGTGTTTCCAGAGTAATAGTGTCACTGAATGGCTTGACGATTCTCCATGAAAAAGGATGTATGGATGTTTGAGCCTTGGACTTTCTGGAATATTACCTCAAACAATCACCTAGAAACTTGTATTCACTGAGTTATACTGTATTCTAGTAAACGTGCTTTTTTTTTTTTTTTAGATCTTCATAACTGGAATCAAAGTTCCTCCAGAGAGATTATTTTGTATATTTAAATTTGCATATGCAAGTTTTTGCACATAATTAATGCTTAGTAAAGCTAATGATTTTACAGGCATGGAAAAGTTCTTGTATTGATGAATAAGTAAACAATTTCTTATCTAGATGATGTCAGATAGGTTACCAACACTTTTATATTATCAAAGTATATAGAGTATTCTAACATGTGTTAATATGTGTAGACTTATAACAGTTCCTGACACATTGGGCGTACTCTATGTGTTTGCCATTATTACTTAGCTTCCATTTTTGTAACACCCAACTAGATTTACCCTAGCCCCTCATGTCAGTCAAATTAAAAATACCTGTGGTCAACCAATTAAGAATTCACTGGACCTGAAGCCGAATTCTGGAGAAACTCCACATTGGATTTAGTTTGCCATGTAAATTTTGAGTCAGATTTGGATTTAGGCCTGAGATCAAAGAAAAAAATGACAGAAATTATTTGATGTTGTTAGTAGTAATTGGCATCCATGTCTTTCCAACCTGCTGCTTTTCTGAAGCAGAGTGATCAGCAATATGCCACCTATTTTCCCGTACCCAAGAATAATGTTGATGTGCAGGGTTTCTTAAGTTTCAACTAAGATCATTAGTCTTAAGTTTCAACTAAGATAAAGATGGATAACTTGACCAAGGTGAGCAGTACTGTAAACTGTAAATACTATAAAATTACGATTATTGGAAACCCAAATTATTTCTCAAAATTTCTTTAACTTTTCTGATTCTACTACTTATAGAACCTGGAAGGTATTGTTGTATTTTAATCTTTACCAGAAACAGGTAATCATTAGTTTCATAAGTAAAACTTCTAGCTTTGAAATAAAGTATAATTGCTATTCACCTATGGAAAATAAAAAAAGAAAAACTAACTCACAAAACTAATTGTATTCAAATTTATCTGGAATTCACACTTTCTAGGCTTCCTGAAAAATAAACTTCCATTTGTTAACAGATAATTTAGGTGTAATCTATAGAATTTATAAGGTCAATAACCTGTCTAGATTTCAAATGCTTATCAGTGCTGTGAAAATATTATTGAATATACATTATAATGTGGTTGATTCCTGCTTGGCAGTTTTCCAAGGAATCATAGGTTTCTTTGACTTTTTCATTTTTTTATAAATTTCAGTTTTTGCTGTAATTATCTTTAAATTTGAGATTTTATATGAATTTGACATATATATTCTACTTAGAATGGCTTTAAAAAAGAAGATAAACTCTGGTGGGTATGTTTTCATCCACAAATATTTCAACAATCACTGGAAAAATCTATTACATGTGTCATAATTAAAATTAAAGCACTTTTTGTGACTTACTTTAAGTTTTACCTGAAGAATTAATAAAACCCATTGAAAAATCCAAATTTGGAATATAGAAATATTTTAATATTAGCTTTTTGAAATTAGGTTTTATTCCATTTATAACTGCTATTCTTTTTTTTTTTTTTAAGATTTTATTTATTTATCTGAGACAGAGAGAATGAGAGAGCCAGAGAGCACATGAGAGGGGGGAGGGTCAGAGGGAGAAGCAGGCTCCCTGCCGAGCAGGGAGCCCGATGCGGGACTCCATCCAGGGACTCCAGGATCATGACCTGAGCCGGAGGCAGTCGCTTAACCAACTGAGCCACCCAGGCGCCCCTATAACTGCTATTCTTATACTCAGTTGTGTCAATCGATATTTGGAAGCATAAAGGAGATGAAATTCAGTTATGCAGTACTCTTATTAGGTCATCTAATTACATAACCTTGGTAACATTAAAAAAAAAATAACCCAGTCGAAATTTTGGCTAGGTGATGGACATTTTCAACATTCTGATGTCCTAATACATTTTATAACATTTCTTCCCTCTTCTAAATCAATTTCGAATTCAATAGTATTATAATTATCTTAAAATTAAAAATTTCAGACTACCATTAATGTTTTAACACAGTTTAATAGAATTAAGATTCTTTGCACTGGCATATATTTAATATATGTTTTATAGTCTATCTCTGTTCAGAATATCAATGCATCAAGGTTCAGGCTTTACAATTAATCTACTATAAATACTTCTAGAAATATAGCCTAATAAAATAGAGTTAGGGGAAAAAAAAAGCACATAAAGCAAGGAGACATTTTACTTCCAGTAATGATGGTGTGGCGATGAGTATCAATCCTACTACTGAGTAAAATAAAATGTCTTTAGAACTAATAAAGTAGAAAACAATTGCCAGGAAAAAATCCAAGAGAAGGCAAGGACCCCAAAACTGGAAATCCAGAATTCAAACCCAATTTACCCGGAGGACACTGACTAAGAAGAAGAAGAAAAACAAAACAAAAAAACTGTGAGACTGAGGTATGGGTTAGCCAGCTTTATTCATGTGGAAAGAGAAATAAACATGCAATCAGGGACTACACTCATTTTGAGGGGATATTGAAATTGACACCTACTGTAATCAACTATGTTTCAGGTCAGACAGTAAAGCTTAAAATCTTAGCTGAAATATATAAAAGCTTGCATCTGTTGATTTGGGGAAGACTAAAAATCTTCTAACAGTAACAACTAAACTTAATAAAATTAAGAATTCAGTTAATAAAATTTATGGCTTTCTCTAAGACAACTAACGAGTGAATTAATTAACTGTAAAATAGGTGGGAAGGAATTTTCCAGACTGCATGAGATAGAACCAAAGAGATAGAAAATGTCAAAGTGAGTGTGATACCTACACAATGCAGTGAGGAGGCCTAATGTCATGTGACCAGTGTTGCAGAAGAAGAGAAGTAGCAGAGGCAATATTTGAGGGGATAATGGCTAAGCAATTGCCTGATGGGATAAAAGCTACTAATCCAGAGATTCAAAAGTACCAGTGAATCCCAAAGGGGATAAACAGAAAGAAATCCTCACCTGTACAGATTCAAACTGTGAAAAGAAGAAACACTGTGGTTAAATTCTGGAGGGAAAAAAAGGAATGATTGCCATATATGTCCGGACACTGGTCTTGGACAGACCACTTGGAAAGGTACCTTGGGGATTTCTGAAACTTTATGCATTATTTCCCAGTTCTGGTAATCGGTCTATGAGCATTTTCATTATAATAATTTTATATCCTGTTAATTTATGTGTTTTTTTAAGAATTTATTCTTTAGGGCAGTTTTTGATTCACAGCAAAATTGAGAAGATGTAGACATTTCTCTATACTCCTGACATCACACATATAGCTTCCCCATTATCAACATCCCCCATAGAGTGGTGCATTAATTATAATTGATGAACCTACACTGACACATCATTAACACTGAGAGTCCATAGTTCTACTTTTAGTTGTACATTTAATGGGTTTAGACATATATATGGGTAGATATAATCATTATACATTATAGTATTATACAGAGCATTCTCACTAAAAATCCTCTGTATTCCACTTATTTATCCCATCTTCTTCTTAACTGCTGGCAAACCACTGACCTTTTTACTTTCTCTATAGTTTATCTTTCCAGAATGTTATACGGTTGGAATCATATAGTATGTAGCAGATTGGCTTATTTCACTTACTAATATTCATTTAAGATTCCTCTGTCTTTTTATGTTTGGTAGCTCATTTCTTTTTATCATTGAATACCATTCCATTGTCTGGAGTACCACAGTTTATTTATCCACTCACCTGCTGAAAAACATCTTGGCTGCTTTCAAGATTTTATAATTATAATAAACTCCATGTGCAGATTTTTGTGTGAACATGTTTTCAGCTTATTTGGATACAAACCAAGGAATGAGATTGCAAGATCATAAGGTAAAAATATTTACTTTTGTGAGAAAGTACCAAACAGTCTTCCAAAATGTCTGTTATTTTTTCATTCCTACCAGCAATAAATGAGAGTTACTGTTGCTCCACATCATCTCCAGCATTTGGTGTTCTCAGTATTTTGGATTTTGGTCATTCTAGTAAGTATTCAGTAGTATGTCATTGTTCTTTTAATTTGCATTTCCCTGATGGCATATGATGTGAGCATCTTTTCATATGCTTGCTTGTCATTAGTATATCTTTTCTGGTGAAGTAACTGTTAAGATTGTTGGCCTATTTATTTTTTTTAATTTGTATTGTTCATCTTTTTTCTTGTGGTTTAAGTGTTCTTCGGATATTTTGGATAACAGTTTTTTATCAGATACATTTTTTGCAAATATTTGATTCTAGTCTCTATATTTTTTTATTCTTCTGACAAAGTCTTTCACAAAGCAGAAATGTTTAATTTTCATGAAGTCCAGTTTATCAATTGTTTTCTTTCATGGATCATGCTTTTGGTGTTGTATATAAAAAGTCATCAGCAAATCCAAGGCCATCTAGATTTTCTCCTCTCTTATCTTGTGGGAGCTTTAGAGTTTTGCATTTTACATTTAGGTTTGTGATCCATTATGATTGAATTTCTGTGGAGGCCATAAGTCCTTGTTTAGATTCTTTCTTTCTCTCTTTTTTTTCAATGTGGAAGTCCAGGTGTTCCAGCACCTTTTGTTGAAAAGGCTATTTTTTCCTCCATTGTATTCTCTTCACTTCTTTTTGAAAGATCAGTTAATTATAGATTTGGGGGTCTATTTGAGCTTTCTATTCTCTTCCATTGATTTTTTTGTATTTTCGTTTACTGTCAATATTGCACTGTCTTAATTACCGTCTTCATTATCCATTATATCCATAATTTATATTACACACACACACACACACATCCCACACACAGAGCCTCATAAAAACAAACAAACAAAACTGAAATTGGAGATTCTTCAGCAAGCTGTAGAGTTTCCTTCTTCTGTACTTCCAATTCTGATCTCCAGGATTTTTTGTTTGTTTGCTTGTTTTCAGACAAACATCAGCTAAGGTCTTTGAGATAGCTAAGTGAAAAATTGCATTTACATTTGGAATCTGCTGATTGCCTTATAGAGTACCTGAACAGGTCTTAACCCTGCCTCTGAATTAAGGAAAATCTTGAAGTTATTTTCATAACGACCAACCTAAAGAAACTAGGGTGGCATATCCTGGGAATGGTGTGACCCAAGGATTGTGTGTGTATGTGTGTATATGTGTGTGTGTCTTCAAAAACGGACCTATGCATCATTGAAAAAAAGAAAAAAAAAATCTAAATGGTCAATACCCAAAGAAAGGAAAATCATCGATCAGTCAAAAATAAACACAAAAGAGATTGATAAATAGAAATTTAACAAAAAATTAAGGTGATCTGAGATCAGCACAAAATTATTCTCTGAACCTAAATGAAAGATGATTTTTTAAATAAATAATTTAGTAAGTAAATGAAGCATAAGTTCAAGGAAGAGACTGGACTAAGTGATTTGGAAGAAAAATTGGAAGAAATTTGTCAGAAGGAAACCATCAGGGAAAAGATAAGGGACTTGCCTTCAAATATATCCAGAAGACCTAACATGCAAATAATTGGAATTCCGGGAGGAAAAAAGGGAACAGATGGAAGATTGTTAATAATTAAATAAATTAAATAAATCATAGAATATTTCCTTAGCTAAAAAGTACCTTAATCAATAGATTATATTCAGGGAAAGATTAATGGGAGATGCTATGCTCTTTGCCCTATTCTTGTAAAATTTTCCCAAAATCTAAGAAAAAAATAGAATAATTTAGAAAATACAAAATAAAAAAGGGAAAATACACACACTAGTCTTTCTCCCGTTTTATTGGAAAATAATTGACATACACCACTATATAAGTTTAAGATGTACAACATGATGGTTTGATTTCCACATATTATGAAATGACTACCACAGTAGGTTCAGCTAAGATCCATTTTCTCATACATATGCAATAAAAAGATGAGGAAGATGAAAAAGAAAAGAAAAAGGGAAAAATTTCTCCTTGTGATAAGAATTCTTAGGATTTACTCTCTTAACCACTTTCTTATATATCACACAGCAGTGTTAGCTATGGGCATCATGTTGTATATCGCACTAGTCTTGTGTACAACATTCAGGGATCAAAGATAGTTTAATATCTGCCATAGTTCACTATGAGTGAAATACTATAATCACACAATAATACACATCGACTAGTTATCATGTTTGGGTTGAGAAGAAAAAAGTATTCATGGTAAAAAAAAGAAAACATCTTGTTTATTAAATTTAAATGAATTATATTGGAATTGGGAAATGTAATTATAAACTATAGATTCTTACAGCCAAAAGTGTATTTGCTGCTCATACTGAGATACTGATTAATTTGAACCAAATTACCTGATAAAAACAACTTAAATGCTGAAAAAAATTAGTATGGCAATATTAAATTAGCATTAGCAAAATGGTACCTCACCTGAAAAAGAAAGAAACTCAAGGAGAAGCTAGCTTTTGGATCCCTTTCAAACAGAAGAAAAGGAAGCTGAGAAATGAGAAGGGAAGGAGACTTTTTGTACCTGGAACGTGACAGAGAGAACAGGATGTCAGGGCCACAAAGGTCATCATAACCCAACCATAATCCAGGTAACTCTGATGACCCAAACTTTTTTTAGGAGCCCAAATGATTGAACACGAGAGTTAAGAGATTACTTGAAATAAACCAACTAGGACAGAAGCAAGTTAGTGTAATCTGAAGAATAAATGGTTGAGAATTTTCCAAAAGTTAAAAAAAACAGAGATTTAAAACAAAATCTACAAACTAAGAAGAGAAAAAAATGCAAATAAAACCTCAATTAAGGGGCGCCTGGGTGACTCAGTCGTTAAGCGTCTGCCTTCAGCTCAGGTCATGATCCCGGGGTCCTGGGATCGAGCCCTGCATCAGGCTCCCTGCTCAGCGGGAGTTTGCTTCTCCCTCTCCTGCTCCCCCTGCTTGTGTTCCCTCTCTCGCTGTGTCTCTGTCAGATAAATAAATAAAATCTTTAAAAAAAAAAAAAAACCTCAATTAAATATATCTCAGGAAAATTGCTTAAAAAAACAAAGTAACAAAAAGAAAATCATTAATGCAGGCAGAGGGTAAAGAGATATTCATATAAATAGAGCAATGGTATGCTTCAGCACATATCTCAAGAGCAACAATGGACGTCAAGAAATAATGGAATACCTTTTAATTACAGAACGAAAATTACTATGGGCTCAGAATTCTATAGCTAGAAAACAACATTTCTCAGCATCAAAAATGAATGTCATGAAGACAAGGACAAGTATCCAAGCGGCTCCACTAGAGTATGCTCACCAGGAATTATTGCAGAGAAAGAGCCAATAGCAGGGATACATTCCTTGTTGCCTTATCACACTGGGGAAAGACACAGTGTCCAACAGAACAGATGTCAGAGTCTAGGGAGACCCTTTCAACCCTTGGGCTTGAAGCTTTGTGTTGTTGCATGGTAAAGAAAGCATTGCCCCCTCCTTGTCAGGATTCAACAGGAATGTGTTATGACAGAACCTTGATTGCAACTCTATCCTCGAAGCTTGGTTTTAATGTGTGGGGCTAACCACAAGTCCCTTCCTGGCTACCATCAGAGGCTTTTGTTTCCAAGAGTGATGGATACAACTCTGTGGGATAACAGCATCAGGACCGACATCTGCATTCATGGTTAATAAAGTCCCCCTGGCTTGTTGGGGAAGCTTGGGTCTAAGACTGAGTTTGACAAAGATTGACGCCCTGACAGTGGGCCTCAGCCAGTTTCCATGGAACTTTGCAGAAGTTAATTCCTTTTCTGGGACTCCAGCCTACCTGAGATCTATGTTGGACCAAAAAAAAAAAAAAAAAAATCACATACTTCTCAGTGAAATAAATACATTTTCAGAAGAAAGTACCTGAGAGAATGTGTCACTAGCAGAACTGCAATAAAGAAGGAAACAGAACAAAACATAACAAACACTAAAGGGCATTATTGGTAAAGAAGCAAAATTATTTTAAGTGCTGGCTCAGAAATGCAGAAAGGAATAAAGAGAAATAAAAAAGGGTGAAAAATCTGTGTTATTCTAATTAATATTGACTTAATAAAATAGTACTGATAAAACCTTGTGAGCTGTTAAATGTACATAAAATTAAAATAGGCAACCAAAATAATAAGTAAGTCAGGGTACAGTACTCTGGTAAAAATGTTTTTTAGAAGCATTGATCCATAAATTGACTCAGCGGCATAACATACAAATTCATCAATGGTGCAATTGTAATATCTAGGCTTATCACTAAATAAAATAAAATAATGGATGACTAATAAGGAAATAGATGCAAAAATAGATAAAAATAATCAATGCTAAAGGTGGTTAAGAAAAGTAAGAAAAATAATGTAAAATAGTGAAGATGGGTAGATAAGAGATAATAAGCAAATGGTATTACCTGAAGTCCAAAGTTTCAGTTAAAAAAACAAAAGTTGGCACACTGTCTTAAGAACCAAAGTCTTACTGTACACTTACAAAAAAAGTGGGGAGGGTATTCAAAATGTGCAAAGTAAAATGATAGAAAGTAAAAAGGTAGAATACACGAATTAAAATGAAGTTTGTTGATTTTATATCCTGTGACTTTGCTGAATTCCTCTACAAGTTCCAGAAATTTTTTGCTGAAGTCTTTTGGGTTTTCTACATAGAGTATCATGTTGTCTGTGAGGAGTGAAAGTTTGACTTCTCGGGGCGCCTGGGTGGCTCAGTCGTTAAGCGTCTGCCTTCTGCTCAGGTCATGATCCCAGGGTCATGGGATCGAGCCCCACATCGGGCTCCCTGCTCAGCGGGAGGCCTGCTTCTCCCTCCCCCACCCCCCCTGCTTGTGTTCCGCCTCTCGCTGTGACTCTCTCTGTCAAGTAAATAAATAAAATCTTAAAAAAAAAAAAAAAAAAGAAAGTTTGACTTCTCCTTTGCAGATTTAGATGCATTTTATTTCTTTTTGCTGTCTGATTGCAGAGGCTAGGACTTCCAGGACTATGTTGAACAACAGTGGTGAGAGTGGACATCCCTGCCATGTTCCTGACCTTAGGGGAAAAGCTCTCAGTTTCTCCCCATTGAGGATGATATTCACTGTGGGTCTTTTGAATATGGCTTTTATGATGTTGAGGTATGTTCCTTCTATCTCTACATGGTGGAGGGTTTTTATCAAGAAAGGATGCTGTATTTTGTCAGATGGTAGTTATATTTCTATACACTAATAGGGAAGCAGAAGAAAGAGAAATCAAGGAATCAGTTCCATTGACAATTGCTCCAAAACCCATAAGATACCTAGGAATAAACCTAACCAAAGAGGTAAAGGATCTGTACTCTGAAAACTATACAACACTTATGAAAGAAACTGAGGAAGACACAAAGAAATGGAAAACCATTCTATGCTCATGGACTGAAAGAACAAATATCACCATTTTATCATAAAAGGCTTCTTCTTTATCTCTAGTAAGGCCTAGTCTAATGTAGTTAATATTTTCACCTCACTGAATCAAATTTAAATAAAAAATTTTTAAAAAGAAAAAAACTTCTAACTTCAAAAAAAAAGGAAGTTGATATAGCTCTATAAATATTAACTACATTACTAGAGATAAAGAGGAAGGCTTTTATGGTAAAATGGTCAATTCAACAGGAAGATATGACAATTCTTAATGTGTATGTGCCTAATAATATAAGCTCAAAAGTTATATAGCAAAAAGTAAGAAAATAAATATAGAAATAAAATATCCACAATCATAATTGTGGATTTTAATATATAATCTTTCCTATCAGTGGATGAAACAAAACCAATAATATGTAGTAAATTTGTAAAAAATTTGGATAGCACAATTCAACATGAATGGCTTGGTCTTTATAGCACACTGAACTCAAGAACTAGAGAACACACAATATTTTGCAAGTTCAGATGGAAAGTTTATAAAAGTTGATTTTATCTTAGACCACAGAAGTCAGTGCATTTCCAAGTAGTGAAATAATAGACTCGTTTATTTACTTACAGAAGAATTAGGCTATAAATAAATTTAAAACAGCAACAAAAAACGGATATGAACTCCATATGTTGGAAATTTACCAACCCATGGGTCAAGAGAGTGCATTAGGAATTAGAATACGTATTGAAAGTGATTTAATAACAATAGAGTTTATGCAAACTGTCCAAGGCACCTACAGCAGTGCTTGGAGGAATGTATTTGGCATGTATTAAAAAGAATAGTGTGAATGTCTGTGGTCTAAAAATTTTTCCTAGAGGTTAGCAGTGGGACAGCAAATTTAGTAAAAAACAAAAAGAAAAAATAAAATATGAGCAGATATATTGAAACCAACATATAATAGTATAGTTCTTCACTTTATACAATGTTATTTGTCAATTAAATCTCAATAAAGTTGGAAAAAACTAACAAAAAAATAACTAAGATGCTCTTAAAGTACATGGTGGATGTCATTTTCCTACAAGTTATTATGACCTGTTTTTAATCAATAATGATTTTAAACTCTCACCACAAAAATATTTATGACATTTAATATAGACTTTTATTTATGCATATATATATGTTATATATATATATGCATATATATATGTTATATATATATATATATATTCCACCCCATTTATGTATGCATCATTCTTTTTTGTTTGATTTTTTGTTCTACATATGTATGTGTGTATATGGATATACATGTACATATATATATATATAGAAAGAGGTAGTACACATATAATAGCAGTATTTAGAATTAGAATGAAATTTATATTTGATAATAAAATTATATGTAGAAAATTATAAAATTTTAATGAAGATGAAACAAGATCTGAACCAGTGGGCATGGCTGTCGTATTGTAGAATGGGTTGAATTCATATAATAAAAATTCTGGTTCCCTACAAATTAATATATGCAACAGCATGTTAGGAAATGGCTTTTCCTGTCTTATTTAAATCAGGTAGCAATCTGATACAGAACAGATAAATAAATATGTATGAACCCCAACTTCCTCCATACACGGATTATACAAAGGGAAGAAAGAAAATCTCCTGTGCAGTTTCTGGAGCCCTCAAGTAGAGAAGGACTGCAAAAATGTTCAAGTCTTGGGTATTAGTAGAAAGACTTCTTTGGAAACAGCGTGGAATCATTTCTCCCATCTACTGAAAAGGCCTATCTTCTGTCACTAAGTTTGCTTGGGCACACACATCCTTCAGATGAGAGGTGCAGATCATGCAAATGTCTTAGGAAAAAAGATAACACTATTGAAAACGACTCAGCGTAAATGAAAAGAAAACGAGATATAAACCAGCCCAAACACTCTGATTCACATATCACAAACCTTGTCATGTTGTAGGTGCAGAGACATCCTGAAAGCAAAGACAGATCCCAACGCTAGCCTCAGGGAGCTTAGAGTTGATGATAGAAGACAAATGATCAATAAGCAATTTACGGTTGCATTAGCCAACGTGGGCATCATGGGGTCAGATCATCTATATTGGGGTTGCCCCCTCCCCGAAAATGTGATGCAGTAGCTCTTCCCTGAAGAGTAATTAGAGGGTAGGCAAATTCACAGAATCAAGCAGGGTCAGTCCAAGCTGAGAAAAGACGTTGTATGCAAGGACGAAGCAAAGAGAGATAATGGTGAGATCAAAGGCTGAGAGTATTGGGGATCTCTTGAAGTACAGGGCCAAGAGCAGGAGGAGAGAATGGAGAGCGAGGTGGGCTGGCATCAGATCACAGAGTGGGGAGAATTAGAGCCCGTGTTCATGTGTGACTGTCTTCTGAGTTTTTGATATATAACTACATATTTTAGGACCATTTATTTCAATATTAACGTAATGATCAGAATTTTTTCAGAACAAGCTCCTTCAGTCTGTAACGTACCCCTTTTTCAGACAACAGAAGAAATGGTTTCAGCGTTAGAGATGGGTCCGTGAGTGTGTTTCTTGTTGTTTGGTTTGGTTTAGGGTTTTCCCTAGAAGAATATATTTAGAAGTATTCAGAAACAGGTTGTCTACTTGCAAGAGAAGTGAGCCAATTAAATATGAAGATTTTTCCATGTTTGCCAAAAGAGAGGGAGACTCTCTGGAAGAAGGTGGCTGAAAGAGTTAATAGGGATAAGCCTTCCTCCTGGAGACAGGTGGGCAGTGCTTATGATAGATAGCCCCAAAGCAGCTGCTACCAGGAGAAACACTAAATATCGCAGGGAAAATCCCTTCCCCCAGGGCGATCCCTAGAAATGACGGAGTTTCCTCTGAGAAGATAAATAGATCCTCTCACACTGGAAAGTTAATCGATGGGTTAGAAAGTGCTACAACACGCCCGAATTACAGAGAGTGCCTCACAAATGACAGCAGTGCAAGGAGGTGTGTCGTGTGTATGGGAGCCGGGGATGGTGAGGGAGGGACGGAGGTGCTCACAGTCCTGACTTTATGCTGCTTGAGAATGAAGAAAAGCGACAGGGCAACTCATCCGAACAGATCATTATTAAACAGTAACTAAAGTCCACTCGATTGCCAGGAAAATGATGTGTTTGGAAGGGTAAAGATAGAAAGGGGTATATTTGGTTGAAACTGCCCAAGAAAGAGAAATGATCTGATAGTCAAGCGTGAGTGTCTGTAGATTTCTGGGAAATCGGAAGCTACAAATGAGTATCATCAGCCTGCCTGAAGAAACTCGTACAGGAATGTTCATAGCACCGTTCTGTACGACAGCTACAAAGTGGGGAGAATCCGACGCCCAGCAACCGATGAATGGATAAATACAGTCTGTTACTCCACACGGTAGAGTATTACTCAGCTCTACAAACGGAGGAGTGCTGATGCAGGCTACCATCTTGAAAACGTTTTGCTAAGTGGATGAAGCTAGTTACAGAAGACCATGTAGTATATGACTCCATGTACATCAAATATCCAGTGAAGGTGAATCTGGAGGGACAGTCAATGAATTAGTGGTTGCTGGGGCCTGGGAGCAGAGGAGAGTGAGGTTTAACAGCCAATGGACTTGGAATTTTAGACATTTTTAGCAGAGTGTCTGTGTGTGTGTGTGTGTGTGTGTGTGTGTGTGTGTATGAAATATTCCCAAATAAGATAGTGGTGATAGTTACACAATTCAATGAATATACTAAACCCATTGAATTATATAGCTTAAGTGGATGAATTTTGTGGTATATGAATTATATCTCAGCAAATCTGTTATGAAAAATAAGGTAGGAAAGATTTAAAAAACACTTGCCATACACGTGAAATAGGATATTCCAGGAAAGTGTACAATCATTTGTACGACTTGACAATTATACCACTTCCAATGGTAAAAAAAAAAAAAAAGTGTGAAAAATAAAGACCCAGCCTTCTATTTCTAGCAATGGCAAGGAGGTAATTTCGATGAACCTTCAAAGGGATATAGTTTAGAAAATCTGATAAGGGTGTTTCAAAATATCAAGCCCTGAAAATCTTTGAGGAATGCTAAAATATGAAGAAAGCACCAAGCTCTGAAACAAAAATATAATGGAGAACGAGAATCAAAATTGCTAAATGAAGAACCAGGATGCTGAAACTGCTTTTGCCCTGAGGGTAATACTTAATCCAGACAAACTTGGGTTTAGTTTTTTCTCTTTTCTATAAATAGAAGGGAAAATAAGTAAAAATAAAGAAGTCTGATAATGTCAAGTGTTGGTCGGGATATAAAGCAACAATATCTCTGGTGGGAGTGAAAACTGGTAAAGCCAAGTTGTAAAAGAATTATAAGTAAAGAGTGATAGCTATATACAGCAATACTTACAATCAGGAGAAAAGAAATAAACACAGAAAACTGCATACACGTGTAGTGTTATGTACAAAATCAGTGACACAATTTAAAAAAACAGAACAAGCAAATACTTATTTAAACAGTTTAAGATAGTGTTGCTTCTGTCCCAAGAAAATTCAGAGAGCTTTACTTGATAGGAATATTTTATAGCGCGGGAAGCAAAAAGTGTTCACAACAGGAAAATTTCAAAACCGAAAGTGGTTACAAAGCTTGGCTGTCAGCCCCTCTAGCTCAGTCTCCAAAGCAGGACGGAGGCAGCACGTGGTTGCATGATGCTTCCGGGGAAACTTGCATCCCTGCAGGAGCCCTGGGGCGAGCTGACTTGATTGAGGCTGATTGGCTGGGCAACGGGAAGGTCGTGTTGACACGAAGAAAGCTAGAGCTCTGTTTCGGATCAGAGGCAGCATGGCAAGGAAATCGGGACAGTTCAAGTTTCAATTACGTAGCTATGGGTGTGGAGTCTAGAGGAATATTTAAACCGTGGCCTCTTTTTTGGTTTCTCTTTAACGCTCTTGGAGTAGAAGAGTCTAGACATTCAAATTGTTTACCTTCATGGTGGGTCATTAATATTCACTTTGATAATATTCACATTAATATTCACTTTGATATAATGGCATGTATAAAATTACGCACACATTACTCATGTGCACATTTTTCTCTATATATTATAATTTACATTGAAGAATTGAATAATCCATCTCAGTATATATTGGAGTCTCTGCCAAGTTTCCTGAATCTTGTGATTGCTCTCTTTCCACACAGGGTGGAACCTGGGCAGTTGATTCAGCTTTGGCTGTTGTCCTAAGCTGATTCACAGAGAGCTGTGAGTTGGGAGATGAGCCTTGTTAACACCAGATAGCTGTCCAGTAGGGGAGGTGCATTAAATCTGATCAATAAAATGAGAGATGTTACCTTGCATTTCACCTTTGCCTTATTCAAGTGTTTCAGCTCTTACGTGGATTCTGTGAACCATCTTAAATGTCATTTTTTCATGGGCGCCTGGGTGGCTCAGTTGGTTAAGCGACTGCCTTCGGCTCAGGTCATGATCCTGGAGTCCCTGGATCGAGTCCCGCATCGGGCTCCCTGCTCGGCAGGGAGTCTGCTTCTCCCTCTGACCCTCCTCCCTCTCATGCTCTCTGTATCTCATTCTCTCTGTCTCAAATAAATAAATAAAATCTTTAAAAAAAAAAAAATGTCATTTTTTCATACACAAAAATTTTAAATATAAGAACAATCCACCAACCCCCACCCCCAGAATCTTAAAGGATCTGTATGCAGTTGTTTAGAGTGAAATTGTTTTACTGATATTTGTATGTTCAACTATAGTATGTGATTGTATTAGCTTTACATACTCCTATTTTTTCATTTCATTTAATTTTTTAAATTTATTTATTTATTTATTTATTTATTTAAAGTGTGTGAGTGGGGGGGAAAGGCAAAGGGACAGAGAGAGAGAACCTCGAGCAGATTCTGTGCTGAGTGCAGAGCCCCGCAAGGGGCTAGATCTCATGACCCTGAGATCATGACCGGAGTCGAAATCAAGAGTCAGTCACTCAAACAACTGAGACGCCCAGGCACCTCAGCATACTCCCTTTTAGTATAAGGAATCATTTAAACAATTCCAATTATGTATTGACATAAAAAAATCTAATGTGATGTAGGCGTTATTTATCACTTTACCCTTATTTAGCCAAGATTGAGTGTGTTATTTATTTTGGAAAAATTACCTTGGATGTTAATAAACTTTTGATAAAACTTCATGAACATAGATGTTAAACCCAAATGTGCCAGATTTCTGTTCTTTATATGCATTATACCCATTTCATAAGGGAGATCTAACATGTTTATTCTACTACTCTAGAGTACTTAGATATGATATTCATGCTTACATAAATTATCAGTAAATTTACCTAGTATAGTTTGGGGATTTGTTCAAACTAAACTTTATTAACCACTTTTATTCTAAAGGGAACATATTGGATTTCTAATACAGAGAGTATGCTGAATTGCACAGGACTGGAGTCTGTTGGTTGCTGACCAAGAAGATTCAAGGGTAAATAACATGCTGAATCACAGCATTTAGTTGAATCATGTAGTTTAGTTTTCAAAGTGTTGCATTATTCAAGAGAAGAATATACTACAGAAAATTATGAGTGGCATGTTAGATTAAACTGTAATTACATAAATATTCCATCATGGTCAATATAACATAATGTTCAGTGCTCATCAGCAAAATATTTTTTAAACATCTGATTAGTCAGAACTGATGACTTAATGAGTTAGAGTTGAGAGCAATTACTGTCTGTCCTGTTGTTGATGGGCGTTTCAATGATCAAAGGTTATCTTAAAATTGCCTTGTAAGAAAACACAGCAGGAAATTCCACTCTGCTTGCAGTATATTAAAACGACAGGTAAAATGTTTTACTCCTTGATGATTTATCATGGGACATAAGACTCTATCATTAATATACTTACATAATAAAATAAGATATATTAAAATGTAGGGTTACTCACTAGCGTTGGAGACAAACAGGCTCTTTATTTTATTTGAAAATTACATCAGCAAATTTAAATCTTGGTTTTCATTCCATGGTTAACAGTAACAAGCGCCTGTCCAACCTTGATTAATACACTGATGAAATTCTAAGACATTCTTTTTAATTTTTGTGCAATTTACTTTTAGAAGATTTTTCTTTATATTTAATCAAAATACATAACCTCCCAATTTCAAATTTATATATTTTGTTCTGTTCCATCGGACTACATGGGCAAAATGCATTCTTTCATTCACATGACTTTTCTATTTTCTTTTTAATTATTTTCTCACATGTTACACATTGCTGTTAATTTATTGGGTTTTGTGTATGCTTCATTTTTTAATTCTCTTTTTATCCTCATTATTCTTCACTTAATAGGCTTTAATTTGTTGGCATTATTTATTATTTTTTAAGTTTCTTTACATTTATTGTCCCCCATCTCTCTGTGTTCCAAGATAATGCAGAGGGCTTAACTGTGTTTATGTAGCCTATTCATAGGGAAAGGTCAATTATCCTAGGTTACAGAAAACCTATCTAAACCTAATTCTTCCCTTATACTTCACTTCTCCCATACCTCCTTAACGGAAATACTAAATATCTCAAGCATCACATACTTAAAAGCCAGGAAAGGAATCTACATGCCCAATTCCATAGCACCCTTCAGACCTTATGATTCATGTTATATGACTCTTTGCATTGTTGTTTTCATCACACCCACTCCATGGTTCTTCTTTCAAAATGTTGGTGCTTGTTTTTCCCTTATTCTCTACCATGAGTTTTGTTGATATTTAAAACACATCATGGTTTAGGTAGACTATCCATCTTCTAATTGACACTACAGATCCCTGCAACTGCCTAATCCCTAAGACGTTCCTCTGCACTTGATCTTAACTAATCATTTACTCCCAAGATGTCTCTCCAGACTTAAAAATTGCACACACAAGAAACATTTAATCTAAAATATCTCAACTGGCGTGCTTGTCTCTACGTCCACAGTTTCTGTCCATTGGATTTTCTGGGGTCTTCTCTATGAATTCATTTGCCTTTTAACCTTGTCTTTTGCCTAATCTCTTGATATTTCTATTTCCTTCCCAATCTCTAAGCAACTTCTCCTTTCTCCTACTTTTTACATTTTATTATTGAAGTACAGTTGGCATACAATGTTATATTAGTTTTCACTGTACAATTTAGTGATCTGACAATTCTATACCTCGCTCAGTGTTCACCACATGAGTGTAGTCACCATCTGTCACCATGCAATGTTATTGCAATATTATTGATTGTGTTCCTTATGTTGGATTCTTCCTCTCCATGACTTAGTTATTCTACAGCTGAAAGTTTGTATCTCTTAATCCTCTTCGCCCACTTCACTATCCCCACCCACCTCCCCTCTAGCAACTACTAGTTTGTTCTCTGTATTTATCTCTTCCACTTTCTCCCTACATGGTACACTATAGTAGTCTTACATAATTTTCTTTCACCAAAATTTTCTTTTCCTTTGTGTTACTATTATTCCAAAATACCACCCCAGCAAGAGCATAGAATTGATTACAGTCCTGCAGAATG
The DNA here is from genome assembly GCF_002201575.2 of Neomonachus schauinslandi. Taxonomy (NCBI): domain Eukaryota; kingdom Metazoa; phylum Chordata; class Mammalia; order Carnivora; family Phocidae; genus Neomonachus; species Neomonachus schauinslandi. Next base: position 9,628,179 of record NC_058416.1, read on the forward strand.
CTATTATCTAATTTCTTCCTTTTATACTCAGATTACTGGAAGGTACTGAGAATTATACACATCATGTCCATTAATGGCAAAACAATTTCAGGGACTCCAAATTCAGCTAGATCATCTGTGCTGTGAACCATCTTAAATTTGTTTTTTGTTAGTATTTTCAGAGAGCTGAGATAATAGGGCAACAAATTAGCATGATAGTAAAAAGAGCTGCCTCCAAGAAGAGATGGAGGCATCAACACTGATTCACATGGGGGGTGAACATGGGAGGAAGACAGACTGCAATTTTAGGCAACTAGGAAGAATGTAGCTACTTAAAAACAAAACAAAAGAAAAGAAGCTGAGTGTGAATGACCATGAAAATATGGACCCTCAGGGAACTGCAGGAGAAAGTGGTGTTTGCATCTATTTATAGACTCTTCTGCATGGACCTTCACAGTATACTTACAACAAAATATTGGAGAAAGACTGGAAAAACCTTCCCTAAATGGTGAAAGTCTAAGAAGAAAAGAGCACATACACTAGTGAGAAAAGTAACACATCTCATTTGCATTCTTCTTGTGTGTGAATGGGGAAGAGAAAACAAACCTATCACTTCCAGAACTAAAGAGAGTAGGAAAACAAATAGCAAACCACCTCTACCTCTGGGTGAAGAAAAGAACACTGACACTGCATTAAACATCTACCATGAAAGATCCCCAACCACTAGAGGAAGATCAGGATTATTGAAAAAAATCCATCCTTCAAGATTCAGGGCTCTCCTAAACCTGAGGCTGAACCCTGACAACAGAGAGCCTCTTTGCCCCACTCTACCCAGCTAGAAACACTGAGAAGTAAGCAACATGATCCCACTACTAAGAGAGGGGTAAGACCATGGAGAGAGACCAAATCTGAGCTTTAGGCACGAAGAGATGGTCTAACTGAGTGTGAAGGAGACAATAAGAAAAATCCTGTGATAGACCGTACACTAATGCTAGAAGAATTTGAAGCCCGTGGTTCATTGTAGGAAACCATCACAACAGTGAAACAAACCCAGCTCATCTTTGGATTAGATAGACTCAAATGCCCACTCCCACTCCCTTCAAGGGCATAGCGGAAGAAAAGACATGTTCATTTCCAGAAATAAACACACATTACCTGTGTTTCAACCAAAAATTTTCAGAAAGACACAAAAACAAGGAGGAAAATGGAAAGAAAATCTACTATCAAAAGATAAAAATCAATAAGATTTGACTCAGATATGATGTTGGAACTATCAGCCAGTGAGTTAAGAATTACTATGAGTAGTATGTTAAACACACTAGTACAAAATGTAGATAATTTGTATCAACACATGGAAAATTGCACCAGAGAGAGGGAAAGAAATCAATGAAAGTGCCAGATTTAAAAAAATTGTTAATACAGAGGAAGAATACCTTGGTCATGTTCATCAATAGACTCTTACTGGATGGAAAAAGTTCAGGTCAATAAGAAATCTTGGTCATATTCAGGTCTAAAGTTGTTAGCACAGTGCTTGGTATAAAGTACACACTAAATAAATGATTGTTTAATGAATAGATTTATTAATTTTTAATTTTTGTGTCTATTGCAAGATTTCAAGTGATCTTTTAAAAACAGATTTATTGTGGGATAATTTGCATACCACAAAAGCCACCCACTCATTTTAAGTATATACTAAGCCTTTTTGTCGATTTAAAGAGTTGCGCAAATAGCACAAAAATCTATTTTATAGCATTTCTATCACCCAACAAAAATTCTTTATACTCATTTTCAGTTAACCCTCTATCTATCTATCATCTACTTATCATATATCTTATTTATCTTTTTGCCAATGTATCTGTGTGTTTTTACAAACTGTTAATTAATTAATTAATTTTCATCTATTTTATTGTGCACATACTATGTAAAAGGTACTTAATATCTCATTCTTAACTTATTGTCCTTCATTTAATACCATTTTCCTGTGTCTATTCTTGCTTTAATGTGAATACACACACAGACACACACACAGAGATAAATGGATTCTAAATATATTATAGATAGAATCAGATTGAATGAGTTAACAAGAAATGATGTGTTTATACCTAAGTGTGCTGTGGAAGTAAGTAAAGACTCAGACAGAATAACTCAAAGAACTGCTATTTGGAGAGTCAGGGGTAGAAGAAAGGATAATCTTAAAAAAAAGCTGAATCCAGTTGAAGTTTCATGTAGACCAAAAAGCTTCATAAGCTATTGCATTGAGGATGAAAAATTCAGTATAAACACAACAAATATTAAAATAATGAGTAATAGGGCTCAGCATCTAAATAATGTAGTCATGTTGCCTGGGTTTATTCCAATCAAGGACACTAGTTTCCTGAAAAGGTGAGCATTCCAACTTATTTTTAGGTGTGACAGATGGAAACAAGGCTTCAGGATAAACAAAGCACATTTGTGATCATGTTAACTTTATAAACCAGCAACAGATGTGCTCTGTTGGGGTGTGCTAACTCCACCAAAGATAAAACTTGTTGGCAGAGAAATTCTCATTTACATAGCTTCCAACTGCTGTCCCACATTCATCCTTATGCAGAAGTACATTTGCTGTGAGAGGGGCAAATCTAGAGAACTAGTCATTTTCCTGAATCTGCAATAAAAGAAGCAGAAATGGAATCACAAAATCTTAGCCTATACCTTGAATAGACAAGAGACATTAAAATAATAAAATGTGGAAATATTTGCCTTTGCTTAAGAGGTTTCAATGTACAGAAAATTGCTTTTCAGAATATCCCATGAATTCAGGTTAGTCTTTTCCTTGCTACTAATTATCTAAACTAGCAATAAAAATTCACTTAATACAGTCTTCAGATTTCAGCAGTAAGGAATAAGATTTTTATATCACCTGTAGAAAGTGAAGTAATCTAAATAAAAGCTGCCTACAATATTTATGAGAAAGTGTAGGCAGAAATGTATTTGCAGCAGTCAAAAATAAACAAAAGAAAATATGAAACCTAAAAGAATCTGTGAAGTACAAACAGACAAAAATAGCATTAAAGATAAAGCACTTCTTTCTAAAAATATACTTCATTCTGAACAGAATAAATTGTATGCAGCATTTAGAGGAGTTCCAAAGTAAATGAAAAGTGCATTTTATATTATATGTGATTCAAAACTGAGATGACCAGAAGACAGGTGAAAGCACAGTGAAGCTACCCATTAAGAAATAATTTAGGAAAATTTAGAATCCATATCCAAATAAACATTTTTAGTAGCAGAAGAGACATCTGATACCAAGTCACTAAATTACGGACACTTCGTTTAGTAGAAAATCACAATATTCACACAGTAAAATAAAAAGATAAACAAAAAATCCATCAGTTTTTTGAGAAAAGCACATGCCATAAAATGAGGTGCAAATATCACCAACTAGAAGAACCAACGCCTTAGGAGAGAATTACTAGAGCACACAAATGACTTTTAAGTACCTTGCAATATACTTCACAAGAGCTGTTTAATACCCACAGGAATTATATTTAAAATACCATTGAAAGGCATGAGGAACATGTAAACAAATGGAGAGTGATGGATGTTTCTGAATAGGAAGCTTTGTATTGTAAAGAGGTCAATTATCTCCAGATAAAGTAATCAAAGCAAACAAACCAAAAAGTTTTTGCAAGTAACTATGGAAGCTTATACTAAAATTCACTAGGAAGAGGGAATGAGTATGAATAACTATAAAACTTTGTAAAACAAAATTAATGAGAGTCATTACCTATGAGATAACCACACACCTTTACTTAATCAAAACACTATTTTGCTCATCCATACCTAAATAAATCAATAACACAATGTAGAATCCATGGGATTCAGTATGTGATGAAGGTATCTTTACAATTTACTGGTAAAGGATAAACTTTTCAATAATGGAATCTGGGACAACTGGCTAGTAAGTTAGTTTTTCTTCAGCAACCAAAAATATAATTTCAAAATAGGTTGAATATTTAAATATGAAAGCTGAAGTGGATGAAAATAGAAATTATCTATCTCCATAATTCTCAAGTTGAAGAACTATTCCTGTTAAATTCTCCATAATTCTCAGGCTGAAGAACTATTCCTGTTAAAGACATAAAAATCATAACATACACAGAAAAAAAAAATTTTCAGAATATATGTAAATATACAGAAAACTGATTGATATCAATAAAAAGAGAAAAATACAAGTTTTAACCATATTTCACAAAATATGAAATACAGATAGTCAACCATTTCAAAAGATGTTTAACTTCATTAATAATTAGGCAAAAAACAAATTAAAGCATCAATCAAAATCATTTTCTATCTCTTGGATGGTCAAATATTAAAATATACTGGTGAAATGAGCATTATTGTGCTTTTGTGGGATTGTGAACTGCTCCTAACTTTTTGAGGAGAACACAGCTGTAGCTATTAAAATTAAAATATAAATACCATTGGGATCAGCTATTCTATTTCTAGAAGTCTGTACTACAGAAATGCTAACACTTGTGCTCAAAGATGTGTGCTTAAAGATAACTAACAGCATCCAAAAAAATGGAAGCAAACTTTATGTCCATCTTTATGGGAGTGCTTAAATAAACTATGTTCATAGTGTTATATATAAGTATAGAGACACATTAAAAATAAATATGGTGTTGACATAAAAGCTTCCCAAGATATATATTTCAGGAGACAGTTGTCACCAAGCTCAGAACACTTGTTTACAAAATGTATTACAACAGTATTTGTTTACATAGTATTATATTTATAAAAAGGCAGACAAAGTCAGAGATATTGAGACTCTCCCAAGCTGACAGACATGGGAAGTCCTCTGTTGAACAAACTATTAGCCATTTCATCTGGCAAGGACGTGAAAATAGGAGACGCCTATATCTCTGCACAGAATGTCAGTTGTATTCAGTACATGTAGTTGACTAAACATTGCTTCAAACAATTTTAAAAGGAATGGTTCATATCATATTTTTGTAAATGTCCAAGAAATAACATATTAAAAACAGTCTTCTAGTGAAATCTGTTTTATTTTCTAGAGTATAGAGTTCAGGGAGGTTCTTAAGAAACATAATCACAAATATTAGACCAAAACTTTATCTTTTTAACCTTTCTGCCCTGAGACAAAGAAGGCATGTTTCCCTTATTATTAGGGTCAATTGAGTTTCTGTGTTCCAGGAAGGGGATGGAGGGCATTTCTAGAGAATGAATGAATGAATAAATGAATTAAGGTATTGAAGGAAGGAATATCTTTTGCTTTCAAGATCTACCTTCTTTTCAGACACTTTTGTTTTACTTCCAGCAACTCTCTATTCTTTTGCTGCCTACAAAGTTCATTTTCCACCCAGTTAACCAGGAACAATGTTGCAGTGTTCTCCGTGGACACACCTAGTGTTTCACACCCCATAAAGAGGTTTTTGGTTTGTTTTTTTTTTGACTCACAATTTAGCTCTCAATCTTATAGGTCACCAGATCCCTAACATGAAATTTAACACAGTTAATTAACTAGTTCCTTGACAATCACCTGGAAAATACCCTGATAAAGATTAAATGAGATGGCTTAAGTGGAAATTGCAAACTATAAATGATGATGATGATGCTGATTTTACATTTATCATGTGCTCACTATTCACTCTAATTCTCATGACAACCTAATAATTAGTTACAGCTACTTTATAGATATGAAAACCAATGCCCAGAAATATTAACAAAAGTGAACATGGTATGTGATGAAGCAAATGCCATTACATTTGACTCTAAGACTTAATAATTTGGATGGAATACATTCGGATAAATATTCAGACGTTTGGGCTAGTGAATAAAATATTTGGAGTTAAGCAAGGTTTCTTCTTAGATCTCACAGGCAGTGAAAAAAGGGAAGAACAGAAGAAAAGTGAAACAACCTGGGGAAAGGAGAGCCATTACTATTTTCCTAATATTAGGAATAATGCTATGTTTAATTGTCATTTGCCTCTTGCTTTCTCACATGAACTTACTCCCTTGAATTGTTATGTGCTAATTAAAAAATTAAAAACTTTGGGGCAATATATTCTATAAATGCTCAACAACGATTAAAATTTTATTGCATCAAGTTCATTAAGTAAGTCCTGTTGGGCTGTGAGTTTATTGTCAATTTTAACTCGTTTGAGTGTTTCAATTACAATTCCATTTTGAACTGTAATAAGGTGGCTGATAAATGACAATGGTTAACAACTGCTATTAAAAGTACCCAGGGCAGAACTCCACAAATGTAGAACAATTAGAGTAACAAATGAGAGGAGCAATATGCTATTATTTTTACATTATTCAGTTGATTTATTGCAACATTTTAATTGTTGTATCTGAAAAAAATGTTCCACTTGTTTTCACTGGTTTTGGTCATGGTTTTTGAAATGGTTTTATATCTTTTTTATTTATAATGCAGAATAATCAGAGTTAAGATTTTGAGGAGCAAAGATCAAATAATGTGGGAAAAGTAGTCGTGAGTCACTGACTTTGCTATGCCTACCAGGACACAGAGGTTAAGATTTGAAGGAGACGGCAGTTTTCTTTGGGTAACTGCAAACTTAAAAACAGGACTAACAATGACTTTGCTTTTTTTTCTTCCAATTTCCAAATATGTGAGTAGGAAAAGATCACTTACATGCTTAATTATTTTAATTCTCTTTCTTATGATTACCTATTTTATTTTGTTTTTTAGATGGGGGAGGGGCAGAGGGAGAGGGAGAGAGAATCTTAAACAGACTACATGGGGCTCAATATCACCACCCTGTGATCATGACCTGAGCCAGAACCAAGAGTTGGATGCTTAACCCACTGAGCCACCCAGGTGCCCTTAAGATTACCTATTTTAATGTAACTTCACACTTAGTGGAAAATTAAAATGTCACAGTGTTTTCTATATCTCAGAACTACAATTTGTCATGTTTTGTTCATCCAAGAAATTAGGTAAAACATGAACAGTTACAGTACCCTGAATATTTATGATTAACAAATAAAATGGTATTTAGATAATGGAAATACATTCATTTTGTTCCTAAAGTCCTCCCTAACAATTCGTTTTTTTATAATGCACAGAAGGAGAGTGAGAGGGAGAAGCAGATTCCCTGTGGAGCAGAGAGCCCAATGTGGGGCCCAATTCCAGGACCCCGGGATCATGAACTGAGCTGATTGGTTAAGCAGATGCTTAACCAACTCCGCCACCCAGGCACCCCCCTAACAATTCATTTTATAAATATTTATACATTGTTCAAAAATTATTCAATATTCTCCACACAGTTATATTCACTTAGTATAAATCCAGTTGAATCATTAAATGGTTTTAAAGAGTCTGTTGTTTTTTTTCAGAGAAATTGCTCACACTTCAATATAGGTCTGCTGTGTTGAGAATGACTTAAAATGTAGCCACTTTTAGAGTCCTCATTTTGAAATAGTGATAAAAATTCAAGAATGGCTTTCAAGAGAAGATTCCTGAGGCACGACAGAACACTGGGTATCAAACAATAACTATTTAATGAAGCAAATTTCCTACATTATCTCTTCTGCTGAGCAAACTCTTCCATGATACTTAAGTTTGAAGCTAAAAGTTTTTAAAATATGTTGCATTTGTAACTGATTTTCCTTAAAAATACATACTTTGGAGAATACCTTGTCACAAAAAGACAGCAATATTGAATTCTTAAGAAGATTTGATAGAAAAATACCTTCTCAGAATAATAGAAGCAAATTTAAATACAATTTTAAGAATCTTAGGGCTGACTGTGTGGCTCAGTTGGTTATCCATCCGACTCTTGATTCCAGCTCAGGTCTTGATCTCAGGGTAGTGGGATCAAGCCCTGCATTGGGCTCCCTGCTCAGCACGGAGTCTCCTTGTCCCTCCCCCTCTGCTCCTCCCCCTGCTAGCACGGTCTCTCTCTCTCAAATAAATAAATAAAATCTTTAAAAAACAAGAATCTTAACAAAATTCTGCAATATCTTCTAATATCATGGAGAGTCTTCTGATAGTTGCTGAAACTAGAATAATGCTTAAAATTACTCAAAACCTAAGAGTTATTTTGTGGGATGAGGTTATAAAACTTTATTTACTTTAAATCATATTGTGGCTTTTAATGTTTTAAATAACTTGCAAGCTCAGTACTTTTATACCTCAACTCATAAACCATCTGAGGAATCTGAAAGTTGTATGGAACTTAAATTGTCTGGGATTTATCATCCTGAGATAAAATGAAAACAGCTTTGTTTTAAACTGTATACAAATTCTTACTCATCTGTTTGTTTTCTTTTGGTTAGTATTCTATACATGTGCTATTCACGTGACTTCTAAATTTCTCATGGTAACAGCATTATCTATATTATTTTACTAATGCTTATTCTATATATTTACATCAAGAAAAGTGAAAAAAATAAGCTGTGTCTAACTTAAAAATAAATAGCTTTAGAGCATAGACAAAATAATGGAACATTATGAGGACTATTAGCTAAAATTCTACGAAAGGCAGCATACTAAACGATAGATTGCCAATACCAGCTTTGTCAAAATCAAGAATAAAGCTCACTAGAGATTTTCAGTATTATCTTAGGGGTTCTATCTAATTCAATAAGGTAAGGAAATTGATGTTTAACGAAGTAAATTTAGCTGCATTTTATGGTATAAATTTAGAAAAGACTTGGCAACAAACATTGCTGAAGACTAGACGCAATAACAAAAATCAAAAGTTTTAATAGTTTGGCAAGAATCATTTTGAATTTCAGATGAAACCCACATTTTATTTTTTTATTTTTATTTTTTTAAGATTTTATTTATTTATTTATTAGAGAGAGAGAGAGCAATTGGGGGGAAGAGCAGAAGGAGAGGGACAAGCAGATTCTGCACTGAGCGCAGAGTGTGATGCAGGGCTTGATCCCAGGACCCTGGGATCATGACCTGAGCTGAAATCCAGAGTGGGCCACTTAAACCCGAGGTGCCCTGAAACACACATTTTAATGAAAATGGAAGATATATGTAAAATATCCCGAACAAACTAAATGAGGAAATTACAGGACATAGATGAAGACAAAGACAGGTATCAAATCTTATTCAATGAATATAGAGTAAGTGGTCCTTAACAGAGATATCAGTCATGATTTTAATGATTTAAGCGTAAATATAAATTTATTACAATTCTTTTTTTTTTTAAGATCTTGTTTATTCGACACACAGAGAGAGAGCATAAGCAGGGTGAGCAGCAGGCAGAGGAAGAGGGAGAAGCAGGCTCTCCGCTGAGCAAGGAGCCCAAAGTGGTGCTCAATCCCAGGACCCTGGGATCATGACCTGAGCTGAAGGCAGACACTTAACTGACTGAGCCACCCAGGTGCCCCAATTTATTACAATTCTGATCAGAATACCATAACATAATTTAAATTAAAAGAAAAATGCAAGGGTGCTTACTTTAAAAGATGCTAAAGTATATTATGAGTGACTGTATAAAAATGATACAGTGTTAAGAAAAAAATGGATGGACTGGTTGAATGGGAAGAAACTCTGAAATATGATCCAAATACCATATGTAGATATTATGTAGGTTAAGGTATCATTTCAATTCAGTGAATACATAAAAAGTTATTAAATACAGAATGTGGTTAAAACAGTAGCTGCTCAAAGAGAAGCAAGAGAAATACCCCTTTACCTTAAAAAAATACACTTCATGTGGATTATAGATTAAATATAAGAAACAAAACAAAACTGATGGTCAGCAGAGGGGAGTTGGGTGGGGGGATGGGCTACATAGGTGATGGGGATGAAGGAGGGTACTTGTGATGAGCACAAGGTGTTGTCTGGAAGTGTTGAATCACTATATTATACACCTGAAACTAATATTACACTGTATGTTAACTAACTGGAGTTTAAATAAAAACATAGAAAATAGCAAAAAATATTTAGGAGAATATTACTATAACATTGCAAGCTTGGGAGTTTCTAATCTAGTCAGAGAATAACATGGTCATAAGGGGGAAAAATAGACTTTACAAATTATTGTACATTATTTGCATGGAGAAATACACAATAAAGTGAAAGAGAACAAAAGATAAATATAAAAGAAAAATAGAACTTTAAATGCACATTACACTATAGTATATTTGTGTGGAAAAATATAAACAAAGTGAAAGAGAAAATATATATGTAATGCAATAAACTAGTTAATGGTATGCACTCATCTTTAGAAAGAGTTTGTACAAAATGATACCAAAAAGAAACTAAAATAAAATTTCAGTTAAGCCCATGACTAGGTAAATCTCCAAAGAGTTGACCTAAGTAGATAACAGATATATAAATATAGGCTTAGCTCCTTTGGCTAACACACAGACTTCAATTTAAGTAACAATGATACTACATTTTTACCTACCAGCTTGGCAAAACTAAAAAAATTGTTAACTACTCTTGACAAGGATGGGGAACAATAGAAAGCAATCAGAAAATTGGACGTGGGAAAACTTTACAAAAGAAATAAAAGTTTTAGAATGTGGAAGTATGAGCTGAAAAATGTATGTTACAAATCAATTATATGGAAGGTGACAAAAACAAGCAAAAATTTTTCAAAAAGTAAAAAACTATTTTTCAGTAGAGAAATGACTGTATCTAAGACAACCATGCAGTGGGCTTCATGGAGAGCTTACAAAAGCTAATTAAATGTGTATCTTTTTATTTTATTTTAATTTTTTTCTGTACCTTTGTTTTCCCCACAGGAATCGGCAGGTTGTATTTGGATTTACAAAACCATATTTATGTGAATAGAATAAACCTATTTAATGTACACATACTTCTATAAAGGGACAATCTTCAAAATATTTTTTCACTGTGATGCTAAAATAAATTAGTATATAAATAAATGCGTTCTCTTATTCACAATATAAACTAGAAATTATATTATAAAATTGCTTGCCAAATGTGAGGTATAAATTTTAATGCGAAGAATTCATAATCCATTCTAATATTTCTGACATAATTTACTGAATTTTAGGAACTGTCTGTCTTGTTTCCCTTTGATGCAATTGTTAGTGACTAAATGGTGTCCCTCTCTGAGCCCTGATTTGACAGACAGAACTACACCAGATCTTTTAGTAGCTTCCTGCTTATTACCCATCCTGAGGTACGTGACAGCAGGAGCTTTATTGCTCAGAACAGCTGGGCCTGCTGTCCACGCATCCCACAGGCCAACTCACACACACACAAAATCCTCTGTTTTCCTGTGTTCTGTTTCTGGAGAGCCTGAGCTTTTAACCCCCTGTGGGTGCCTGGGCTGTGGTAGACTCCAGAGTCACCAGGGGCTCACGTATCCAAGCTGGTATCATTGCCAGCCCATCACCTGCCTACTGGGCCAAGGACAGATGCCAAGCCATATTATCAGGAAGGAAAAAAAGTTGTCTTAACACCAACAATATGGTTTATAGTGACAAATCCTCTCCCCATCTCTGCTGAGCTAAATAACAGCAATTACATTGTAAAAACTGCTAATCTTTATAATGCCTGGGTCTGTATCAAGTAAGTCATGCGAAGGCAGGAAGAAAAGTTAGCAACGGTTACCAAGTCATCTTCTGACCATTCTAATGAGTTTATGTTAGAATTTTAATTTACTATTTAATATTTCTGTTTACTGTATATCAACGGATGGGGAATTTTGAGTGTTTCTCCATCATGATCACCCATCCAACAAAAATAAGATGATATATGTTAGTGTAAGATTTTTCTTTTTTTTAAGTTATGAAATATGATCCAAGCATCTTTGCCATGGTCTGTTTAGCATCACAATGGTAAGAACTTTGAGGGTGTTCTCTATACCAGAAGTTTCCATTTAGGCTTCTGAAATGTTGTCTAGTGCAAACCACAAGGCAGTTAGGTGAGACTCACAGCGGATATGAAAACTTTGCCATTTATACCAGGATGCCAAGAAAAATATCATCATCATCTCTGTGCACCATGAGGTAAAGTGAACCACAATCTTTGCCCTATACTTGATCACAGGACCCACTACAAAGCTATAAAAGAAATTGTTTAGCTGGATGGCATTGTCTCCCTTTTATGTTGTAGTTGTTTCTGTTTCTTTTAATGACTAAACTGGTTTTGCTGCATTGTGATTTAATCTTTGATTAGCAACATTTCAGCAAAAATTAATCATCTTTTAATCATGCAATCCCACCCCATGATTCGAGGTAACTTCTAATACCTCCAGAATCCACTTAAGTTCATAACCACATCGAAGGATTATAAATAGCTCTTAAATCACTGATTTTCTCTTCGAAAAATAAAAATAAGAAGCTCTGGATAATTCAGTTACATTTAGAGACTATTACTGTATGCCTCAATCTTCGCCGTTAAACATAGAAAGAGGAAGAAATCTTCTTGCCTTCAAAAACCTGATAATTGAACTACAAAGAAAAGACCAAAACTCAAGAAACATAATTACATCACTTTGTCTTTGGGTAAAATAAACAAAAAGTAGATATTAAAAATGCAATATTTATTCACTCAGTAAATTTTTAAAGAAACTCATCTCCAAAGTGTATAGCGGAGATGAAATGTATTGATTATAATTTGGCATCTTTTTTTGTTTTTTAAACATGTTTATTCTTTTGGTTATGAAAAAAGTTTTTAAAGAGGCTCATAAGGACTTCTCAGAAATATCCTCGGAAACTGCTCTCTAACAAAACCATTTTTTCCTCTTCCTTGAATGCACGACTAGACTACGTCTCATCCAGGCATCGACACTGATATAACTATGTTTTCAACAGTGGGAAGATCATTAATTCCAGACAAAACCCATACACTCTCTCAAACACCCTCCACTGTGCTCTCTTTCTGCTTTGCGCAAGCTGGAACTGTGATGACTCTAGAAGCCTTAGAAATAACCAGACGAGGATGGCAGAGACCACGGGCCCAGGTGCCTGAATGAAGAGACGGATAACACCCTCCCTCAACGAGTAGTACCTAACTGGGACTGGTATATGAGCAAGAAATAACCTTCTATTTTCTTTGGGCTTTTGGGTTCTGAAGCCTATTTATTATAGCATATAATAGTCTGTAGCTATACAGCTATATACAAAAATAATCTAGATATCCAAATAAACACTGATCATTTAATCCAGTTCTATTCAATTAAAGTCCCCTAAATGAGCGTGGGGCTGGGCAGGGTAAAGCAGCTACGGTGCAGATTGTCACCAGGAGCGGCAGTCTTGAGCTTGGAACAGGACCACTTGGAGGAGTTGTGCTCAGAGCAGACCCTGATACTCAGAAGGGATCCATTAAGTGATGGGAGTTTGAGCTCTTCTACCAGGCTCTGTCAGCAGGAGTCAAGCGGGGGCTCCAAAACTTCTGCCTCTGGCAGCCCCCTCCCCATGCAATCTCAGCCTCTCCTCTTCTACCCTCTGTGGGAGCATCAGGATACATTTTATTTTATTTTATTTTATTTTTTTAAGATTTTACTTATTTATTTGAGAGAGAGAGAAAGCATGAGCAGAGGGAGGGGCAGGGACAGAGGGAGAAGCAGATTCCCCACTGAGCAGGAAACCTGATGTGGGGTTTGATCCCAGGACCCTAGGATCATGACCTGAGCCAAAGGCAGATGCTTAACCGACTGAGCCACCCAGGTGCCCCAGGATATATTTTAAAATGCTTTTATCCACATTCATTTCAGTTCCCAAAAGAAGCCCAGGTACTCTAATCTTCCTGACTCTATACACCACTTTTGCTCAGAACCCTTTGGCACCTTCCCTCCCTTCTTGAAAACCTTTTAGTGTGTGGTCTCTCTTGCAGTCAGTGCTCTTATCCTCCACACCAGGATCTTCTCCATGATTTTCCCATGTTCTGCTGGGTGCTAGGATCTCTGTGACTTGATAGGGAAGAGGAGGAGGCCTGTGGGGCTGGATGTGGACTTGAGGGTCATCAGTCAGCAACTTCAAAAAGGAGATTTAAAGATTCATTGACATGCATGATATTCATCTGGAAAAAATTTAAGACTTATGTAGGAATTACAGTATGTATTCAGGGAAATAAAAATTAAAAATCTATAAATATGTCACAATTTCTGTGCAAGGATTAAAGACTAACACAGCTTTTTGTGAGTGGTGACTTTGAACTTTAAGAATGAATAACATACAGTAGCAATAATTAGAGATGGGCTGGTTTCCTCCCCAGTGCTCACTGTCCCTCTTTGAGGGCGTGCTCTATCATATTCCCAGGAGCTCCTGGTCTTGGATGGTTTTAGTTAGGATTCATTATTATTCTCTTCAGTATGACTCTTTTCATCATATTTTGGTGATTTTAATATCCATGTTGAGGATCTCCCAGGATCCAGGACTCTGAGTCCCTCAACCCCTTCTCCAACACTGGTATACTCCAATATGCCTCCCCTACTCCCAGCCAGGGCCACTCCCATGGAATTTGGAATTCATCAGCAACGTAACCCTCCAAAATCTGAGTTCTTCCACAAGCACTTCTGTTTCCAGCTCACACACTCTGACTCCAACAATCGTTCCATCCCAACAGGATCCAAATTTTTTTATCCTATGAAATTTTCACAATCCAGCACCCTTTCATACTCTCGGTATCTTAGCTTAAATTTACAACCAAAAAATTTTCCTAATATTTGCCTGGTGACACAGTGTGTTACCAGTCTATTTTTTTCTCTCCCCCAGATTAATATTTTTCAAGTGTTCTCATTTCTTCTCCAATTGCCTATGCTCTATCTCCCCCTTTTATTACTATCAGCTGGTGAACTTGCTTCTACTTCACTGAGAAAAATAAAGCAACTTATAATTTCATACAGTGGGCAATGTTGTAAGTTTTTCATCACACTATAACGTCTATATTATTAGTTAATATCTAAATATTTGACCATTTCCACATAGCCTTAATTTTTCAAAGTAATGTGGATTTAGGTATTTAAAGCCTTAGGAATCAGCAAAACATTATAGCTATTTTTTAATTAAAGTTAACATAGTTCTTGTAAGGATAGTTCTTTAAATTCTCTGTAAAATGAAAGATGAATAAAATGCTCAATATAAAATACCTTTTTGGTAAATATTAAGCAAAATTAGGTTGTTTTTCACACTATCAGCATAATATTCTAGGACTTTGTAATTATGTGTACTTACATTTAAAACTACATTTGTAAAATGCTTATTAATGCACCTTATCATTTGTGTTGTAATGTTTTAAATAGGCATTATAAAAGGCATTTCCAAATTTATGGAATCATAACTTTTAAAAATGTATGTCACTTATTTTTATTATGATCTCACTTAGTTTTTCAAGATCAGCTTCTTGTTGGCTTATTGAACTTTTTTTTTTTTTAAGATTTTATTTATTTGACAGAGAGAGACACAGCGAGAGAGGGAACACAAGCAGGGGGAGTGGGAGAGGGAGAAGCAGGCCTCCCTCCGAGCAGGGAGCCCGATGCGGGGCTCGGTCCCAGGACCCTGGGATCATTACCTGAGCCGAAGGCAGACGCCTAACGTCTGAGCCACCCAGGCGCCCCGGCTTATTGAACTTTTTTCATGTATTTTGAATCTGTCATTTTACTGGACTCTCCTCTTGGTTTTAAGGAAAATTTTCAATTGATTCCTTTGATTTTTTTTCAGTTAGACAATCATGTCTTTGCAAATAACAGGTTATCTTTCCTTCCAATAGCTATAAATATTTTCTGTTGCTTTCTTCCTATAATTTAAAGCATCCAGTGGTAACAAGCAAATATTCTTGCCTTGATTCAGTTTTTCTGAAAATGCTGTGGTAGTTTCAGTTTAATTCTTTTATTTCTTGTTAACACAAAAGAATGCACTTTTTAAAACATTTGGCCATATTATTGTATTTGTATTTGCACAGCGTTATAATATATATTGTATTTGTATTTGCACAGCGAATTTTATCAAATACATTTCCAATGTCATACACTCCTTTGACAATGTAACATGAGGAATTCCAGTCGTTCTCTTTCTAGTTTTTCAATGTATTTTAATTCTGGAATAAAAATTAAGATCTAAGTTTATACATCTAGGTTAAATTTGCTAGAACTTAATTACATTGTTTTCATCTGCATTAATTGAAATGACTAGTAAGTTTTGTAACTGTTCTATCATTTTCATATTAAAGATTGTACTCTCTTCATAAAATTAACTGGGAGAGGAGGATTCTGGGAATATGGAGGAGTAGGAAGCCCCAGGAATCCGTCTGCCACCTAGACAACAATTGCATTGGCAGAATCTGTCTGATGTAACTATTTTGGAACTCTAGAATCTACTGATACCTTGCAGCTTCCAGAGGAAGGCTCGAGGGCAAATGCTGGTGAATTTTGGTCAATTTCAGCTCTTAGAGCACGTCTCTTCCCCACCCCCCAGCCATATGGAGGGCAGCTGTGCACATGTTCTTGGAGCAGTTTGCATGCAGTTTTTTTGGAGGCAGTGTGGGAAAAACAAACAAACAAACAAAAAAAAAAACGAAAAAAAACACCCTGTTCTCCAAATATCGGGAATCTGTGCTCTGATTGCTGATTTACATTTTGCCTATCATATGTATAAAAATAAAGAGAGGATGTGAGAAAAGCTGATGGCACTATTACTTTTTCCCCATTCCTCTATGCATTTCGAACAATGCATTGTCTAAAATTTCAGATTATTTTAATCTATGGCAGGCTTGTCAGGAACAGTACGTGGAATGCATAATTTCCGAGCCCTTGCTCATTTGAAAACACATTTGTCTGCTACTGGCACACATAAATAAAAATGTGAATAGAATTTGGGAGTCACACGCTGTTCTTTTTCTCTGCACTTGAAGAAGCTGATCTATCCCCACTGACATTTAATATGGAGAAGGCTAGTCCAGATGCCAGCAAGGCTTTAGTGAAATTCAAATATTTTACCTAAGTATGTGTAAGTTTTGATCATTTAAATTAATAATAATAATAATAATAATAATAATAATAATAATAATAATAATTTGGCTTGCAAGTCTTCAGATCTGGATATAAAAATTCTTTTCATCAGCTCAACATAGTTTTCTTCAGTTATATCTTTGATTATAATTCTGGTCTTTCATTCAGAAACACCAATGAATAATCTGAGATGTTTCTGTCCATGTCTAATTCTCTTTCTCTTTTCCAT
Source organism: Neomonachus schauinslandi (assembly GCF_002201575.2). NCBI lineage: Eukaryota > Metazoa > Chordata > Mammalia > Carnivora > Phocidae > Neomonachus > Neomonachus schauinslandi. The sequence goes on from NC_058416.1 coordinate 9,645,306, forward strand.
CGCTATTCATTTTGTGAACTTTTGTGATCTTTCACTTTGCCTAAAATTTAGAGAGATTCTGAACTTTGCTGTAACAGTGGTGCCAAGGGGGCTGGAATTCTTCACAGTGTGTTCTTATTTATATGGTCTCCATTCTGGGTATAGATTTTTGATGTGCCAAGCCTTCTTTCTCTGCAACCTCTGTATTTAGTGTAATTGTGTTAAAAGCCTAAAATTTCTCAGAGCAGCTTTCAGAAAATATACACTGGATAATAGAATTCTACTAGTTGATCTTCTCCTTATTTCCTACTATTCTATACTGTTTTCTCAGAAGATAAATGAAACCATGCAAAATTGAGTTTATAAAAATTCTCGGGCGCCTGGGTGGCTCAGTTGGTTAAGCGACTGCCTTCGGCTCAGGTCATGATCCTGGAGTCCCGCGATCGAGTCCCACATCGGGCTCCCTGCTCGGCGGGGGGTCTGCTTCTCCCTCTGACCCTCTTCCCTCTCATGCTCTCTGTCTCTCATTCTCTCTCTCAAATAAATAAATAAAATCTTTGAAAAAAAAAATTCTCATGTCTGTAGGAAAAAAATATTCAGTATTCCTACAAACACCAAGTGCTTCTGGATTTAAAGCCACATATTTCATGAATTTCAACAAGCAATAATAAATAACATGTTTAATCCATTATGCTAAAAATACTGGATTATTTTTTGTTCTCTTTATAATAAGTTATACTTTTTTTATAAGTTATACTTTTAAAATGATTCATAAGAAGTGGAAATCAAAGTATATGCAGTAAAAAAATTAAAGAAAAAGTTCTACAGAGGTATATCTAACCAAATATGTATGTATTAGGAATTTTATGATGGCTGAATTAGGTGTTTCTGCTTTTATACATTTTTACTTTTTCGTAATTTCTTCTCTATTTTAAACACAGACTCCCTTTTGTATTTAATTTTATCGCCATGTGTTGTATTATTTTTCTTAAAGAGAGACACTGATTTGTATGAGCTTGAGATCCCACAAAATCTGGATCTATCCCTGGATTTATGTTTTTGTTTGCTGACAGTGAAGTTTAACCATGTTAATGCCTTATTTTAGTTTTCTTTTCTCATATCCAAATATGATCATCGGTTTAAGTCCTTGTTGAAGGAGATGGAAAACCCCAGGGAAAGAAAAACAGCCTGGAATTGCCATTGGAAAAATGAATTGTTTCTTTTTACTTTTCTTGAATTTCAAAAGTAATGAGAAAAATCTTTGTGCTCAGCACACTTCTGACTTTGGATACACAGTTATTTTGAGGTAAAGGGCATTTTGTTTTTCTTCAGGTAAACCTACCTGGTCCAAATGAATTATTTTATTCACATTATATACAATACATCTTATGGACATGGAAATCATTTCCATAATAAAAAAAGCATGGTATTTTTGCATTTTTCCCCCTATTCTTTTATTCAGAAGCTCTCACTAATTCACCATTCACATTCCCTCTCTCTCTATGGCCCTGGAGACATAGTTGTATTTTCCAGATGGCTTTTTTTTTTCTTTTCTCTCTGAAGATGAAAAGCTACCTCCTCCCTTTTTTTTCAAGATGTTCAAATTGCTGTGCCTATTGTTTAAAAAAGACAGCTTGAAGCATTAATGATTCAGTATCTATAACTCAGACATGGGACAATGTAGAAGGGATGAATCCTAAAAAAACTAGAAATCAACACAGTGTTCAGCGCAGTGTGGGTCAGTGATGCCCAGCTGAATCAGGGGAGATCAGGAGACACAATAAGTGCTGGGATCACAGAGGGTATGAAGATAAAGGAAATCAATAATACCTCTCATGAATACATTTTCTTTTTAGGAAAAAATAAAGTAGGATATCTTTTTTTTAATTTTTTAAGTTTCTAAAAAAATTTTATTTATTTATTTGAGAGAGAAAGAGTGCATGAGCAAGGGGGAGGGGCAGAGGGAGAAGCAGACTCCCACTAAGCAGGGAGCCCCATGCAGGGCTCAATCCCAGGACCCCAGGATCATGACCTGAGTTGAAGGCAGACACTTCACCAACTTAGCCACCCAGGTGCCCCAAAGTAGGATATTTTCTTTGGGTTTATTTTTCCTAAAATATTTTAAGTTTGTAAAAAAAAGTGAAAAACAGTTAGAAAAATATTACAAATGCCTTTCAGAGCTACTTGGGTTTTATAATCTCAGTAAGTATATTTCCATTGAGTGAAAAAGAGAATTTCTCTAGGTCATTAAGAATGCCTCCAAGACAAGTTCCATTCTTGCTATTAGTCATAAAAATCACAGGGTCTGCCCATACGACCACACATACAAACTCCTTTAAAAAGGTGTTAAAGCATATGATAATATGCTCAATTTAAAAACTATTGTGAAAAAGTTCAACATTTTCAGCTACTGATTAAAGAATGAGGCTGCAAATACTTCATTAGTATTATTTTCTTTTTTTTTAATTTTAATTTTGATTTTTTTAAACATTTTATTTATTCATTGGGGAGAGAGAGAGTGAGAGAGAGCATGAGAGGGGAAAGGGTCAGAGGGAGAAGCAGACTCCCCAGGGAGCGGGGAGCCCAACACGGGGCTCGATCCCGGGACTCCAGGATCATGACCTGAGCCGAAGGCAGTCGCTTAACCAACTGAGCCACCCAGGCACCCCAGCATTATTTTCTTAACTGTAATACCAAAGATGGGTGATAATGAGTAGGATGTTAGCAAAAGAAGCAGTGCATTGCCACATTTTTATCCCCATGGAGAAGAGAAAATGAAACAGTATGACAGCAATATCCTTATTATTTAGAGTCTGACCTACCCATGGCTCATTTGTGCTCCCCGTAACAACAATGGCAGAACTTGATTGATTGATTGATTGATTGATACCACACCAGAACAGCAGAAGAGGTATCTAAGTTATAATAATAGTGATGGTATTTTTATCCATTGTGATGAGTTGACATTTCATTTAGTTTGCTGATAATCAATAATAGTGTATCTCTTAAAGCCTGGAAAACATGTCTTCTTTCTCTTATTTAATATTTTGCAACAATAACCCACCCCCATGATGCTAGTATATATTAGTGCGTTGGAAGATGTATATAATTTCTGAGAGTTTAAATATAAAACTTAAATGCATTTGCAAGATATATATATATACAGAGAGAGAGAGAGAGAGAGCTCTCAGTGATCTATATAATGGTGTTAAAATATTGAATTGATGAAATCCACAGTCAAACCGTCAAAGCTCATTTAGTTGTTAATTTCAACCACCTCCTATACATAAACTTTACAAGAAACCATAAAATAATATATATAATAATATTACTGAGCAGTAATGCACCCCACTTCCCTTCCTAACCTATTAGTAAACAGTAGCAGAAACCAAAGGTGAACAACAGAGATAAACCAATAATACACAAAAGACTGCTGATGAATCCTAAAAATAAGAAATTTTTTTCTACAGATTGTATCAAATTAAGGAAATAAACTGTGACTAGGAAGGAACATGATGTTTTAAGATAAATTAACAATAGCTTTTAAAAGTAAATGCCTTTGGATACTATTTATTTATTTCAAGGGTCCTTAATCCGGAATCAGTGTACCTCCTGATACACTATGAAAGATCTCTGCGTGTGCACCCATAGCGACCACTTATTAATGGCAAAGTGTGACTCAAAAAATGTTTGGAATCAATGATGGTGCTATTCAAAATGTGTTAAAAGTTATTGACTTTGGACATTATTCCAAAGCAAATTTAAGAGCCATGAAGCGAAGTATTGCATTGTATCATATTCAAACATTGTCTTTGACAAAAATATAATTTTCACTTGCCTGACATCAGATTACTTTTTTTTCCATGAAACATTATGGCATAACAGAAAGAGCATGAACTTTCGAGACAGCCGGGGTTTTGAATTCCTGTTCTGCTTCATGAATTAGAAAAGGCTATTTAAAATCTCCAAACCTTGGTTTCATCATCTGAGAAAAAGTAAATACTATGTACATTAAAGGTTTGCCATGAGGAACATATTAGACTTAATGTAATAAAAATGTACTTGGCACATAATAATCATTTCATAAAAATTAGTTTTCCTTATTCCCTTCCAACAATGAAATCCACATTTAAGTAGAAGAGTACTCCATCACTAAGTGTATTAAACCAACATAAGGAGATAATTAAGAGAAATATTTGATGAAATATTTTAAGGAATAGCAATATTTTTGGAATAAATTTACATAGCAACACCCTTAACCATCATAAATTTTCTTGTATATGTTTAGCTAGTTTAGAGATTGTCTGGTTTCAGAGAACAGGATGGTAATACAACAGCTGGTAAGCTTCTAGGCATTCATACCTTGGTGTATAAGGATGACCATAAAGGAATCCAGCTTTTCCCTCTGTCATAGAAAGATACGGGATCCACCTACCCTTTCCTTACTTATGCCCTATAAAAACGAACAGCTAGAGCTACCAGTGGATGTTGGTTGAGAACATTATATATTTTCACTAGAGGCATTATTATCATATCTTACTCATGCCATTTTTTGTAAAATTGATTTATTCAATATTAGGTATATGAACCACGGAATAAGCTAAGCTATCACAATGTAGAGGAAAGACAATATACAAATTTATCAAACTTTTAGAAATTTCCTAAATTTAAATTAGACGACAGGATATTGTTGAATTTGGAAAATAAAGGAAAAGGAAAGCCTACACTTAGGCAGATCTGTTCTCAGACATAGTTTGGAGGTATGGGGAAATCTGAGTCTGAAACCCACAGAAAAGAAAGAAGAGGTAAGTTGCAGCCAAAATATAATTAGAACCAGCTTGGAAAATCTTTTCCATACAGCTCTTCTACTGTTCTTTCTATCTACTCTTTGGGCTGTAATTTTAAAGATTTTCTTTTAGTTGTTATTTTTTTTCTTTTTTCCTAACTCATTTTACTTTGGTTTTAAAAAAAAGGTGAAGGAAGAACAAGTGAAATGAAAAATGAGAAACATCTCTCTATGCTCTCTGCAATGTAATTTGTTCTGGGATTTCACTTTCCTTAGAAATGCCCCTTTAGTCAAGGATCTGTTCATTCTTCTCAGCTAACTCTCATTTTCTGCATTTCACGGAGATGGATCTGAAAATGTAAGCATTACTTCACGCTGACTAACATATGTCTGCCGACTCAGGTTTGCCCTCCACCATTTAAATCTCCTAGTAAATGTAAGACCCTCAAGATCATCAATTAGCATGCTTGAGGCACAGGTTCACCCTATAGGACTGCACTCCATGATTTCAATTAATTAAGTTAGGGAAGCTATTTTAAAAATCTGTTATTAAAAAAAAAAAAAACTTTAAAGCCACTTTCCGTGACATGGCCTCGATTTTAAATTCTGGAAATCTTTTAGAGTTAAAATTATATGTAAATCAGGAATAAAATATATTTTCTGTTTGATTGCCTCTGTATATTCTTTTTCTGGTGGATGATCTCCTGTATATGAGGTTCAGATTTTATCTTAAAACTGAACTCCAGCTAACTGTTAAAGATGAAAAAAATTTTTTTGATCTTACTCTTCGATCATCTCAGATGAGAACAAGCACGTAATCACCACAGAGAAATGCCACGGATCATAAACAGATAACATGGCAGTGGTAGCAGTGACCTCATTTCGAATCTTCCACAAATTGTAGGTAGAGCAACCAGAACAACAAAACAGTATGGTACCTAACTCACAGCCAACATACACCACAAAATGGCATTACCAGGTATCCTCGCAAACTTCAAACCGTGAGGTGCATGTGTTTGACCTGGGAATAGCAGATCAAGATGGGAGAGGATTTCACTATGCCTTTTGCTGGGAGTAAAGAGAACCTTGGAAAATTTAAATGGTATGTGTTCAGTTTGAGCCCTGTGAATTTCGTATACTGGGGATTCAAGCTTCCAAGGCAAAGCATGAAAGAAAAGCGCACGCGTGTGCGTGTGCGCGCGCGCGCACACACACACACACACACACACACACACACACATCAGAAACATTGTGTGCCAAAAAAAGTGATTGCCTCTTTAAAAGGGAAGTGAAAAGCAGGAGAGGCGTAACTCAAAAAGTGAAGTGCATTTCTTCAACATTTAATTGATTGCTTTCACTGATCCCACATTCCAGCTCAGCGTTCTTGTATGTTAAAGTTGACAACAAGAGAAACCCTTTTTCTTGAGCAAGATTTGCCTGGATATCCCATAATGGGAAATGTTACAGTGTTGCTCCTTGCTTTTTCTTTTTTAAATTAATGTTTTTATTTGGGGGTAATTGTAAATTCACATGCAGTTGTAAGAGATGATACAGAGAGATTCCTTGTAAGCTTTATCCAGTTTTTCCCAATAGCAGTACCTTGCAAATCTATAGTATAGTAACAGACAGGATACCGACATGGGTATAGTCAAAACAAGGAACAATTCCATCGACATAAGAATCCCTTATGTGGCCTTTTTATCGTGACATCTACTCCCATCCCAGTTCCTCTTAGGAACTCCTAGCCACTACTAACTCGTTCCCCATTTTGTAATTTTATAATTCTGTCATTTCAAGGATGCTGCATGATCATATAGGTTATGATATTAACTTTATCTACTCAATATAATTAACTACAGGTTGTTGGGGTTGTGTGCACCAATAGTTCATTACTTTTCACTGCTGATCCTACAGACATGCTACCATTTAACCATTCAGCCGTTAAAGGACGTCTGGGGTGTTTCCAGTTTGGGGACTTACAAATAAAGTTGCTAGAAAAATTCGTTTTCCAAAGTCTTGTTTTGGACTGAAGTCTTGATTTCTCTGGGATATGCACAAGAGTACAATGGCTGGGTCATATGATTGTTGCAAGTTTAGTTTTTTTATGAAACTGACAAACCTTTTTGGAGTGGTTATATCACTTTACATTCCAGCAACATGAATGACCTAGTTCCTCTACTTCCTTGTCAGCATATGATCTTGTCCCTGTTTTTTTTCAGCCATTTTAATAGGTGTGTAGCAATACCTTAATCGTGGTTTTGGTTTGCATTTACCTAATGGTTCATGGTGGTGGAAATATTTTCTTTTTTTTTTTTTTTTAAAGATTATTTATTTATTTATTTGAGAGAGAGAATGAGATAGAGAGAGCATGAGAGGGGGGAGGGTCAGAGGGAGAAGCAGACTCCCTGCTGAACAGGGAGCCCAATGCAGGACTCGATCCCGGGACTCCAGGATCATGACCTGAGCCGAAGGCAGTGGCTTAACCAACTGAGCCACCCAGGCGCCCCATTATTTTCATGTGTTTATTTGCCATCTGCCTATCTTTTTTGGTGAAATGTCCTGTTCTGTTTTTTGACCATTTTATAACTGGAACATTTGGGGTTTTTTTACACTTGAGTTTGAGAGTTTAAATATATTTTATATGTTATGATAGTATTGTATTTATTCTAAATGCTAGAGATTTGACAGAGCTGAGGGTCCAAAAATGTTAAGCTCATCTCCAGTTTGGTTTTTCATCCTCTTACCAGGGTATTTTGCTGAGCAAAAGGTTTAAATTTTGAAGTCCAGTTTATCAGTTCTCCCTTTTATGGATTGCAATTTGGTGTCAAATCTCAGAACTCTTTTCCCAGTCTTAGATTCCAAAGATTTTCTCCTGTTTTCTTTCCTAAAAGTTTTATAGTTTTTACATTTTACCATTAAGTCCATGATCCATTTGGAGTAAGATAAGTATAAAGTATGAGGCTTAAGTGAAGGCTCACATTGTGCCTATAAATGACCGATTGCTTCAACATGATTTGTTGAAAAGACTATTTCCCTCCATTAAATTGTGTTTGCACTTTTGTCAGAGTGTGGGTCTATTTCTAAATTCTCTGTTCTGTTTCATTACTCTGTGTTTCCATGCCTCTACCAATACCACATGTCTTTGATTACTATAGCTATATACAGTATCTTAAGTTTGCCTAGACTGATTTCTCCCACTTGATTCTTTTCAAAATTAGTTTAGTTATTCTACTTTGCCTTTCCATATAATTTTAAATGAATCTTTTCTGTATCTAGAAAATTTGATGGGATTGCAGTTGGTATTAAGCTAAACCTATATATCCATTTGGGGAGAACTGACATCTTTACTATGTTAAGTTTTAAAATCCATAAAGATGGTATAACTATTTGCTTAGAATTTAATTTCTTTCAACATTGTGTCATTTTCAACTACAAGTTCTGTACATTTTTGTTAGATTTACATCTAAATATTTCTTTTTTGAGTGATTATAAATGGTATACTTAATTGTGGTACATCTGTTCATTACTAGTATAGAGAAATACAATGATTTTTGAAGGTTTTATTTTACAACTGTAGTGCAGAAGCCAGAGAGTACATCCTGGCCCACTCTCCTCTCTTAAATGTATAGAAAACCTAGTTCACAGAAATTAGAACAAGAGAAGAAATTGCAGTTGAGTCTTATACATTGCTGTTATGTGACCAAGAAATAATAAACAGAAAATATTTCTGCTGAAAATTAAAGAATGCTATATAATAGTATATCAAAAAACAAACGAAAATGTTTAATACCTAAAAACAAGCAATAAGAATTTAAGAAAGTGAAAAAAATATAAATTAGAAAAAAATATAAATGTTTGGACTAAATAAATATTGAACAGAGCGTGAACACGCTGTAGAAATAATTTTAGATGTAACATTTATTTCAGAAAAAATATTGAAATTAAGAAAAGAGAAAAGCAATAAAACATAAAAAGATTAAAAACTGAGAAAAATGATAGGTTAAAAAAAGGCAATAGGAGTCCCTGAAGAGAAACAAAATAAAACAGAGCGATGGAGCAAATTATCATTTGAAAAAATATTTTTGAGTTAAAGAACATTTGAGCCTACATTTTGAAAGGCCATACCACATCCCTGGACAACTAATCAATGATGGCCAACAGCATGATATAGTCAGGTAAAACTATTTGATTCTAAAGGGGCTCTGGGCCCTGGAGACCCTCTGGGCATCCAGGGAAATGAATAGTTCATTTATCATGGAAAGAGAATCCGGTCGTCATCAATGTCCCATAGCAATGCTTTATGCCAGAAAATAGCAGACACACATTTAAAATATTCAAGGAATGAAAATGTAGGCCAAAATTGTATCTTCAGACAAACTTAGTTTTAATTGTAAAGGCCAGAAAAGTTTGTGATGAATATTAAGGAATGCAGAAAATAAGGTTCTTCTGAGAGTTTCCTGGGGAATACACCAGAAAATAAGTCTCAGATTTCCTAAATAGCTACAGAGATATGAGCATAAGGAATGTTGTTGATCGCTGAGTACATATTTACCTGTAAAATTAAGCTATAATTATGTCAATAAAGGAGAGAGCAGAGTGCATAAAGGTCACATGCCCCAACATCGTAGATGCAGCAGAACTACCAAAATAATGAAAGGCTGCAAAGGAGAAAAAATGGAAATTAATGTGCTGACTGCTTTAAAGGAGTTAACCAAGAAAAAAAAGGCAATAACTTCACATGAGAATCTGGGTGACGGGGAGGAAAATGTGGGAAAAATTTATTAACTTCAGTATTGTTCATCAAAGGGAACTGATGAATTACCTCCCCCCTCAACACACACCAAAAGAGAAAAAAGAAAAAAGAGAGGATAATGAGAAATATATGATGGTATATTTATCTTAAGTGAAAGAAAGCATCATTAAAAACACAGAAAAGAACATGAGAAACTTGAGGGACACCACTGGGTTGTTGCAAACTCATCTAACTGGAGTCTCATGAGGAGCAGAAAGAGAAGAGCACAGATTCAAAATGTGATCTTACAATGGCTGCAATATTTCCAAAACTCATCAGCTGCTAGAAACTGTCTATAACTTAATCTTCATGGATGTAACATCTGAAAGTCATTGAGTTGCATGCTTAAGGTCAGCTCTTTTTAAGATTTTACTGTACAAATGTTATTCCTTGATTTAAAAAAAATACAAATTGACAAAGATAAATAAAAAGAGCTCTGAAAAGCAACTGTCTTAGCTGGTTGTCCCCAGAAGCAGATGCTGACATTAGAACTCTAGTGTAAGTGGCTTATTTGGGAGATACAGAAAGGAAGTTAAAAGTGAGACGAAAAAGGAGAGGAATTCAATAATTTACATTTTTTAAGTCCTCAGCTACTGTATGCAAGATGGAGCTCAGTTCCACTGGGAACATTCTGACAGCAAAAAAAGTGTCACTCTTACTCTACCAAATTCCTGTCACTAGTTGAGAGACAATCCCTGGGAGAACTTTAATTCTCTGGCATTTCTGCCTTGCCAAATGAGCAACAAAAAGGATTCCAGCGACAAGGAAAAGCCCCCGGGAAAGGGGGGGGGGGGGGGGGGGTAGATATTGGGCTATTATACAAAGTTGCAGGCCATAACTTCAACAACATCGGATACATGAACCAACCAGAATGGATGAGTCCTATTTACATCCAGATTCAAACAATCAAAACATTTTCAACAAAGTGGATGTTTGGTATCATTAAGGAATTCATGCTAATTTTATGTGACATAAGTTATTGGATAATGTTATATAACAAGTGTATTTAAGATCTACTTGGTGAAATATTATATGTGTGGTGTTACCTCAAAATATAGTAGGGAGATGGGGGACAGTTGGTAGAAGTATGGATAACAGAGCATGCCATGAGTTGGTAACTGCTTAAGCTGGGTAATGCATATATAAGTTTATGATACAGTTCTCTCTACCTGAAATGTTCAACAATACAATTTACTATTTTTTTAATAAGAGAGAAATACAGGTGGCTCACTAATATCTAATAATTTAGGGCAGCAAAATATAACTAGTTATAATTTTAGAACCTTCTAGAAGTTAACTCTTAATTTAGTGACCAAATTCGATGACGTTCCATATATAAACGTCATTTATAACTAAGGTTAAATTTGAAGAAAATCTTTGATTATTAATATTAATTAATCCATACTAATTCAAATGTCAATAGGAATTAATTCATAGTGTTTTTACTTTGCATATGAGGAAATACTGGGAAGGCATATATAAACTATACATAGGAACTACATATATTTCTGTAAACAGTAGGAGTTTCCCTTGAAAATTCCAACATTTATTAGATGACATACAACTGAACAGTTGTCTTCTTCGATTCTTGTTTCCAAGAGGCTTATTCTTACATTGTTTATCTATGAACCATGCAAAGTTAATAAAGTAGAACCCAGCATGGAATATAGTAACATGACTATTTCAACTATGAATCCATGAATAAATGTCAGTTCTCAGCTGCCTAGTGATTTTGCACAGTTCAATCTTGTCATTCAGACATGTCCCAGAGTATTTTTCATACTTCTTTTCAGAAATGTACAGCTAGATCTATTAGTTCTGGCTAATGTATATGGTTCTGTGATAATTTGTTACAAAGAAGGATGTGATTTCTAAAGTGGAGACACATCTGACATGACTAAGTTTCTAAAGTCAGTGTATAAATCAAAATTTATATAAAATGAAATCTAAATTACCCATAAAATCCCTTAAATCACTATAGGTTAAGAATCATCTGTTAGGAAGCTGAGTAAAATTAGGTTTGTCTTTATCAATGTATAGGTGTTTGTGTTTGTTCAAATTTCTTAAGCTACATATTCTTCAAAGTGAAATTTCAGGGAGATAGGTGTTGGAGACAAATAATTCAGATGAGAAACTTTCTATTTTCATTGTGCTCATTACTAATAAAACATACAGTCTTCATAATATCAACATCTTACAAAAGTGGAAACAATATATTCTGTGCTAGAAGAAAATAATTTTAAGAAACAAATGCATTTTAGCTATATATGTTTTCAAAATAAAGGTTGTTCCTCTCCCAGAACAGTTCACCACCTGACAATAGTTCAGTCATTGACATTTTACAAAAATAAAAACTGGTTGGCTTATCTGTGTAGAAATGAAATCAGTTCTCTTTATTTCAATCTTACAGTTTTAAAAATCAGATGTCTCAGATTTTTATTCCACTAACTAAACAATAAGTCCATTTTAAATTAACACCTCTTCTTTAATTACATTAGCATACAAATAGATGCTGTGAATAATAAAAAAAATTGTTGAAAGGTACTGATTCTGTCAAGATAGTTAAAATATTTTATGCCAGTCTATATGATTCTTAGGATTAATATGAAAAAACTGGTCAGTATATGTATTCGAAAAAAACCTGAATTGTATACATAGACTATAATGCAAAATGCTGAAAGAGTTTTGAGATCAAACACACATAATAAAGGACGTATATTATGTTTTCAAAATGCTGAAAAATAATTTAAAGAAGAAAATTAAGCCATTGCTTTGTTTACAATGTGATGGAGAACAGACTTGACTGCCTTTTTCTCTTGTATAATTAAAATACAGACTTCCATCTCAGTATCACCTACACATTATCACAATACTGAATGCTACAAAATAATATAAATTTGGCACAAATATAAAAGCTCACTTAATAACCATTTAAAACAAACAAAACACAATTCTTTGCAATTATGGCTACTGCAGCCATTGAGAAATTAAATACCAATTTAGAATTCTGAATAAGGTATATGTTGACATCCCCCCACCCTGCATCTTCTTATATCATTTAGATGACAAGCAATCAGAGAACAAGTAAAATCTGCAGATAACCAAATGGTCCAGGTCGTTGGGGGAGGTGATTTGTGGGATCCACGGTAATCGGGATAGTTATTGAAAGAGCAAGGAGACACCATCAGATCACATTAGCAAAGAATGTAGTATCTTACTAGTCAACAAAAGCCGGCTTGCACAGATAGTGACTTTAAGACCTAGAAACCATATACTCTCATTCCTTGCTGTTTGTGTCCAAATCCACTCGTGTGAATGATCATGACTAGTTTATACCTAGAATCAAACATTTACAGAGGATTATAGTTGCAGATCACAGAAGACGCAGTGTTTGATGGTTGGTTTCCAAAACTGACCGTGCATCAGAATCTGCTCAGCCGTTTTTATAGATATGTATTTCCCAGCTTCTTGAGTTAGAATATCTAGAGGAGGAGCCTAGAATTAATATTAAAACAAACAGTGGACAAAACTCGAGATGTTTTGCATGCATGGCCAGATTTCAGAAACATTAATCTAAACTTTTTTATATGGCATGTGTGTGTGGTCACCCTTACATCTAGACTTCTGTGCATGAATACACACACTATGGGGGTGTCTTAGATTTAGGGATTATGATTTTCAAAAGTTTAATGGGAAATAATGATGATGATGGAGAGGACGATTCCATGACCACCGTCTGCTCCTTCTTTAGCTTTAGCAGCTGATATTTAGAAATATTCTAAAATACTTCCAGTAACATCACCCAGCTACAATAAATTGGAATTGTGTATAAGTGTCAAATGGTTACAATAACTGTTCTTTGATGTTTAGTGTAATCCTCAAAGGCTTTATAATTCAATTAGCATGCTAAATTGATAAATACCAAGTGATGGCTGGAAAACCATTAATTCTTTTGAAAATGCTGAAAGGGTTGGTGGGCTCAAAATCATTTAAGAGTATGGTTGTAATAAATAGCTCCTATCTGAAAAAAATATGGATATTATTTTTAATTTGTCTCTGCCACTCAAGATTTGCAATTTATTCATTTCATTTTGATCAGAAAATTAATTTAAAAGGTATTTGCTCATTGATAGTTACTCTTTGCACTTAAAATGTTACACTGTAAAAGGCAAATGTTGTCCCTGTAAGGCAAGGGTGTTAAAATTCTCGCACAAATAATACCTACACTCCTAAAAAGAAGGCTAATAGCCAAATGAATTCTAACTAAACAGAAAAGGCTCCTAAACGAATGACATAGTTCAAACATGGGTAAGTGCTCTAAATTATATATTAAAGTTATATCCAAAATCCTGCCTTTGAACTGATTCATAGTTAATCAAATTCATCTGGCATGAATTCACAAGCCGCTCACCTTTTTAGAAGATGGGCAGTCAGTATGTAGAGTCAGGCCAGATCGAAAGGTAAGTAGGAGTGAATCAAATTGTATTATCTCCGAAAAGAACTTAGGAACCGGTATCCGTGATTCGACAAAATTATATAATACAGAATTCATGCTACTAGAAAATACATTTAGTCCCCACAATTTTTAAAACTTACCATGGTTCATACATTACTCACCAGATGGATGCCATCCCCACACTTGGCAGTGACTCACATCCCACATTACTGGGAATGTGGAGATGGTCCAAGGTGCCTTCATTCCCATTTCATAATTAGTTTTCTCTGCATCTTTTAGGAGTGTACTTATGTGATGGTTGTTCATTAGTTAAATAGTTTATTGTATAACTTGTACTATTTTTGTTAGGTTTGTAATTCATGACTTTTGATTTTATTAAATTTTAACTTTTGTCATTGTTAGACTATTTTCCATTAAAAATGATCTGTTACTAATAGAAAAAAAAGTAAAATTTTGGACCACTGCACTGTTTTTATTTTGAGGTAATATTTAGATTTTTTCCTGTTTATTTCAAAATTGTTTATCCTGATTACTTCTTCATGTTCATTTTAGACACTGTTGTAGGGAATTTCGAAATCACAAAATCACTGCCTTCACAAAGGTTATAGAAGTAGGCAAAAAAGCAAATAAATAAATTGAGAGTAGAGGAGAAGGTTAATTTTAAATAGGATGGCCACCCAATAGGGAAGGACTCACCCAAAATTTAAGCAGAGGCCAGGTAGCAGAAGCTTCTGGATTGTCACCCCATTTCCTTTCTGCACACATGTCTGTTTAGTTACAGGCTACCTTTTCTAGTAGTTACCTTCTGGTAACTCTATGTGACTATTTGCAGTGAAATATCACTGAAAGTAATCCATGCGATTTCCACTGTACTTTATTTGTTTAAAGAAATCCTTTGACTTATATCTCTTTCTTCTTGTTCATCCATGAAGGTGGCAACAATGCAGAATGAAAATGGAAGAAAGAAGCATCTCTCAACAATGACGTGGAACAATGATGTGCTTACAGTTGGAAGAATGTAAATGAGGCAGATACAAACATCTACTCATTTAATATATTTTACTTAGGATCTCTTTGTCATAAAACCTTAGCCTTTGCCCAAATAACACAGGACTAAGAAGTAAAGCTGGAAGATGGGAATATTTGGGAACAAGTTCTTTGGAAAGGGACTAACCTCATCATGAAATCCCCATCCCTATAGCCTCATCTAAACTTAATTACCGCCCTAGGGCCCATCTCCAACACCGTCACACTGGGAGCTAGGGTTTCAACATATGAATTTTAGGGAGACATTCAGTTCGTAGCACCATGTGTTACTTAACATAGTGTTTTATACATAGTAGTTTCTCAATAAATACTTGTTGAACTGAATTGTGATAGAAAAACTTTCAAAAAAGAAATTGGAGATAATGGTGGTAATGACAATTTTTCTGACTTTCAGCTTCCTTCTTCTACACCAGCTCTACACAGAGAGAGAGAGAAGAACTTTTAGTCTAAGGAGTCTCTAGTAGGAAGGCAACCCATCATCACACCTAACAGGTAAAGAAAGGACCCTGGGAAAGCAATTTAAAAATCATGTTTGAGGGGCACCTGAGTGGCTCAGTTGGTTGGGTATCTCCCTTTGGCTTGGGTCATGGTCTCAGGGTCCTCGGAGTCCATATTGGGCTCCCTTCCCTACTCAGTGGGGAGCCTGCTTCTCCCTCTCCCTGCTGCTTCCCCTGCTTCTTCTCGCTCTCTCTCTCTCTCTGTTGAATAAATAAATAGAATCTTAAAAAAATAATAAAAAATAAAAATCATGTTTGAATAAGCTATAATATTTTGCAGAACAATTCAATGATTTCTTTAGAAATGTAGACCTTACCTTTGGAAAGATGGCTATGATAAAAAAACATATTTATAATGGAAAGTAAGAGAAGTTAAATAATAACAATTTTGAAACAATTTCTTAAATCTATGTAAATAAGTTCAGGTTTTGTCTATTCTGGCAAAACGCCATGCAGACTTAACTAATTTGTAATTATAAGTCATATCACTACTTGTGTTATTCAGTATTGAAAGCCCTTTTTCCTTCCTAATTGTATAGATCATTATTCTGTTTTATTCTTCATTGTATTCTCAAATAAATCTATAAAAGAGTTCATTATTTTGTAGTGCAAATCTAAATATTAAAAAAAGTTATAACATTGTATGGTAAGTATTTAAAGCGAGAAAGGAAAATATAACTCTCCCAGGAGAATTAGGTCATTATATGACAAATCCTGTGATAGCCAGAGACCTACCAATTTTCCTCAAAACATAGGGGCTACAATCTAATAGCCTCACTAAACTGTACACCTACAAACACCTTACTAAGTTCATCACGATATTGTAAAGATACTATACTATCCAGGTTATAGGAACATAAAAGCTACCTTGGAAGTAACCATATATTAAATATAAGGCAAGAAAGAACAAGGATATGGGCTCAGATGGAAGGAGATTGTATAAATATGAATAGTACTGTATTTAAACTATAAGCCATGTTGAAATGTTATTCAATGTCTGCTCTATTTCGAAGATAAAACAGACAGGATCACTGCATTTGAGTATAGCCAGAAGAAATGATTGCAGTCAAGAAGGTGGGGATATTTGATGAAAAACATCTGATTGGGCTTCCTTCCATGTCCTGTCCCCAGTGGGTTGGCTCTTGCTGCCAAATGAGAGCTGAGTCATTGGATACTAATAGTGTTGATACTGGATTCTACAAATTTGGCTTTGGTTTCTGCCTTCCAGTGTCTCTTGATTCCCAGAAAAGAAGGTAAATTATTACAAATCTCAAAAACTTAATGGTTATTCCATACTGATGTGCTCTGACTCTGAGATTGTTGACACATACACTTCAGACTTATAAAACACTGATGTATAAACCAGTATGGCAAATCATAACCTTGTAGCATGAATTCAGCACTTTGGTATGGTGGTGGAAATATGAGCTCTAGAGCCAGACTGCCTGGGTTGAAGCTCCAGCTGGACAATTTACTAGCAAGTTATTTAAGACCCTGTGTCTCAATTTCCAAATCTATAAACAATGGAAATAATAGCACCTATCTCATGCCCTGGTGTGTGAATGAGCTAACATCTATAAAACACTATTTACAGTGTTAGGCACAGAGTATATATATATATAATAGGTGGGCACATAGCGATTTTAGAATTGTGAGAAATGAATGTAAATTATTAGTGTTAATAATAGAGCAATGCCTAGAAAACTAAAATTAAGTAACCTGGTTCATCTGTTTTCTGTAGTCAAATTCACTGGGAAGAGTTTGAAAATTGTTATGTTTTTGTTTGTTGAATAAAGTCATATAAAACACTTGAGCTAACTTCCTCTACTATAAGGAAAATGTCTCTACATAAATTGGCATTTTTATCTCTAATTATGGAAAAAGACATCAGTGTTTCCAGATATTGAAAAAATAAAACTGATATTATTTCCCCCATTTTAAAAAAGAGTTCTTTTTTAAAAAATTTTATTATATTATGTTAATCACCATACATTACATCATTAGTTTTTGATGTAGTGTTCCATGATTCATTGTTTGTGTATAACACCCAGTGCTCCATTCCGTACTTGCCCTCTTTAAAACCCATCACCGGGCTAAACCAGCCCCCACCACCCTACCCTCTAGAACTCCCAGTTTGTTTCTCGGAGTCCATAGTGTCTCATGGTTTGTCTCCCCCTCCGATTCCCCCCTTCATTTTTCCCTTCCTGCTATCTTCTTCTTCTTCTTCTTTTTTTTTTTTTAACATATAATATATTACTTGTTTCAGAGGTACAGGTCTGTGATTCAACAGTCTTACACAATTCACAGTGCTCACCATAGCACATACCCTCCCCAATGTCTATCACCCAGCCACCCCACCCCTCCCACCCCCCACCACTCCAGCAACCCTCAGTTTGTTTCCTGAGATTAAGAATTCCTCATATCAGTGAGAACATATGATACATGTCTTTCTCTGATTGACTTATTTCACTCAGCATAATAACCTCCAGTTCCATCCACGTTGCTGCAAATGGCAAGATTTCATTCCTTTCGATGGCTGCGTAATATTCCATTGTGTATATATATACCACATCTTCTTTATCCATTCATCTGTCGATGGACATCTTGGCTCTTCCCATAGTTTGCCTATTGTGGACATTGCTGCTATAAACATCGGGGTGCATGTAACCCTTCGGATCCCTACATTTGTATCTTTGGGGTAAATACCCAGTAGTGCAATTGCTGGGTCATAGGATAGCTCTATTTTCAACTTTTTGAGGAACCTCCATACTGTTTTCCAGTGTGGCTGCACCAGCTTGCATTCCCACCAACAGTGTAGGAGGGTTCCCCTTTCTCCGCATCCCCGCCAACATCTGTCGTTTCCTGACTTGTTAACTTTGGCCATTCTGACTGGTGTGAGATGGTATCTCATTGAGGTTTTGATTTGGATTTCCCTGATGCCGAGCAACGTTGAGCACTTTTTCATGTGTCTGTTGGCCATTTGGATGTCTTCTTCGGAAAAATGTCTGTTCTTGTCTTCTGCCCATTTCTTGATTGGATCACTTATTCTTTGGGTGTTGAGTTTGATGAGTTCTTTATAGATTTTGGATACTAGCCCTTTATCTGATATGTCATTTGCAAATATCTTCTCACATTCTGTCGGTTGTCTTTTGGTTTTGTTGACTGTTTCTTTTGCTCTGCAAAAGCTTTTTATGTTGATGAAGTCCCAATAGTTCATTTTTGCCCTTGCTTCCCTTGCCTTTGGCAATGTTTCTAGGAGGAAGTTGCTGTGGCTGAGGTCGAAGAGGTTGCTGCCTGTGTTCTCCTTTAGGATTTTGATGGACTCCTGTCTCACATTGAGGTCTTTCAACCATTTGGAGTCTATTTTTGTGTGTGGTGTAAGGAAATGGTCCAGTTTCATTCATCTGCATGTGGCTGTCCAATTTTCCCAACACCATTTGTTGAAGAGACTGTCTTTTTTCCATTGGACATTTTTTCCTGTTTTGTCGAATATTAGTTGACCATAGAGTTGAGGGTCCATTTCTGGGCTCTCTATTCTTTTCCATTGATCTATGTGTCTGTTTTTGTGCCAGTACCATACTGTCTTGGTGATGGCAGCTTTGTAATAGAGCTGGAAGTCCGGAATTGTGATGCCGCCAGCTTTGCTTTTCTTTTTCAACATTCCTCTGGCTATGCGGGGTCTTTTCTGGTTCCATACAAATTTTAGGAGTAAGAAACCCTCTTCTATTTACATATTGTTACATGTTTAAAACTTCCAAGCCTGGGATTTCTATAGACTGGCAGGCTTTGTGATATTGGGTCACATTATAGAATGACTTCTGTGAGGATGAATTGGATATTACTATTCAATCTACTCCATACATTGCACACTATTTGCTTTATAATCGTGTTTACCATAAAGTACTTACCAAAAATATAAATGGCTTAATGCACAGTGCAGGCTTAGTCATTCCAACAAATCCTTTATAGCTTTTAAAGATTCCCTAGTTAATGAACCCTTCACGCATTGCTAAATGTAGATATTTGAACTGATGAGGCATCAATTAATGATCCCATTCAAAATTCTTGCACCTGGGTAATCAAAAATTTTCTTTTTGGTCACCCGGGTTCTGTGCACCCCTCCTATGTTGGAGACCCCCACCTTCAAGGCACTCCTGCCTTGTGGAGTATGAAGAGAACCTGAACATGTCAAAGTCTGGCTTCCCCAGCCTGAGACACGGGTTCTGTAGCTCAGAAACCACTCCCTGATGGGGCAAAACCGGGTCCGGCTGGGGAGAAGGAATGGTGCAGTACCCACTCTGGCCACGGGGAGGGGCGCAGGTACAATAGTGGTGGCTCCTTCCAGGGGCAAAAAAGACGGCAATTCCCACAGGGGCACCAAGCTCCCAGAGCTGCCAGAGTGTATGGGGCCAGCCCCTGGGACTGTGCCATTTGGTCACAGCAGCATGAAGACACCCGCTCTGTGCTGTGACATTGGACATGGTTCCTCACTCTCCCTCGAGGCTTAGATCTCCTGCCCTCCCAGATTCTGTGAACTATACAAAATTCTGGTAACAAATTTCATGTCTTCCTTAAAATAGTGAGGCTTTGCTTGCATTGCTGCCAGTCAAGAACCCTCACTAATACATGAGCTGAAGAATGTGCCTTACGGAAAGCCTCCTGAGTGCAATCTCTTCTCACCTGGGCAGGTGATTCATTGCACTCTCTTCATCATGACTCATCTCAGTGGTATGGGGAATGTATACTTCTCCACATTTTGGTATTTATCAAAGTTACACATTCTTGTCTCAGACTTCATTCTGCTAGGAGCCTTATTATTAATTAAACTTTCTGGTTATTCTCATACAAGAAAGGAATCCTCTAGATGCATGCACTCAGGTTATTCTCTTTCATATTCTCCAACTGCCTATAGAGAATTGTGTAAAACAATCTCTCCAGAATAAATCAAGTCCAAGGTACTTAAAAGACTAAAGGGCCCTAGGACATCCCTGCTTGTCCAGGAAGTAATTCTTCTGGGATAGGCTTGCCTATTGATGGCTCCTTGCAAACCTCACCAGAGCTATTTCCTGCCTCTGATTTGCCTTATCATTCTGGTCTGTTCTACACAAATATTGAGATTTATGACTGTGTTGCTATAGCTAATAGTCACTATGATATCATGACTTTCCATTTATCAGATGGCTGGGTGGCTTTGATGGATATGATTCCCTGATGAGAAGTGATGGAATATTTCCTCTCAGAATATACCAAGCCCACAGCTGAAGCCTTCTCTGTTGGGAGCAGGGCCTGGTGTCCTAAGTGTCTCCTCTAAAAAGACCTTCTAAGCATTCAGCAAAATGGACGAAAATAGAACCATATCACATTATACTATTTCAGAATACTGTAAGCAATGGAAAGGATTTGCAAGCTTCCCCCAGACAAGCAAAGAAAAAGGATTAATGAAAATTTTAAAGAATCAGAATGGATTCAATATTCCAAGTACAGAAATTTCTGTATTTCTTTCTTCTAAGAAAGAGATCTAATGACAAATTATTTCTAACCAAAGTTGTCCAACAAGCCAATAAGCAGAGCTGGAAGATCTGGGAAAGTTTTTTTATAAAAAAGGAAATAGAATATTTAATTCATGTGAAGAAATTAAAAGATTTTCACAAGTGAAATTAAATTTGATGCTGAACTCGCAATAAATAAACAGGAAACTAAATATGCAAACATACTACAACCATCACAGAGCAAGACAAGAAGTAGTTTCAGACAAAATGCATGCTTGTGCAGGATAGAAAAAGCAGAAAGGGACTTCTGTCCAGCAAAGGTGGAACGATTTCAGAGAAAAAAACTACTTCGTACTGTATGCTGGTAGGCAGGACCTTCTACAGTTACACTGAATTTCCTCTGCCTCAAGGGCCCAGAAGAAGCCAGATGATCTGTGCGTGCATGAAAAGATGATCTGTGTGTGCACAGAGTAGCAGAAGGAGCCACCACCCTGGAGGTGGACATGCGGTGGGGGCGTGGAAAGAGTGTGTAGGGTCCAGGTGGAGTGTTGACAGCAGTCTTGACAAGATGTTGGGTGGACAGATGCCCAGATGATCCCAACACCAGACGTCTACAGCCTCTGTACTCGCCATGCAGTGGTGGTGCTTGAGGACTTGTTTGAAACCCTAAGAAAATGGGAACGAAGATGAAGTTTATGCTTATCCAGAAAAAAAAGACTTAGTGTATAAATTAACAGGTTTATTAAAACTAGTTATATTTATATGTGTAACATGCCGACTGTGTTTATATATATATATACAAACACATACATGCATACTATATTGTATATATAATATGTTTATATATATGTTTATTTATATGTTTATATATACACACACACATACATGCATACTATATTGTATATATACTATACATGTATGCATGTATTATGTCTGATATATATTCATACTACATATATACATAATGCATATATATGTGTTTGAGGGAAGATACACAGTGAGAAGAGGATCATTGGTGCAGCAGGAAGCAGACTCTCCCCAGATATCAGATTGGTGGCACTTTGATGGTGGCCTTCCCAGTCTCCAGAACTGTAGGAAATTAAATGCCATGGACTGTCACCCAGTCTGTGGCATTTTTGGTACAGCCACCCAATGGACTGAGACACGTATATTCAATATTCCTTTGATTTTGTGATTATGTATTTAAACACTAAATGTCAAAAGATGTGAGATCAACTTATTTAATCTCCAAAAGACTATTAGCACAAATTAAAAATAAATTGTGATAATTACATCGTACCATCCGAAAACATAGACGAGTCTTAGAAATGTGTCCCTACTTAAGCAGAAAATGTATGAAATTGCTAAAATACAACTCAAAATGTCCAGGAAAACAAATCCTATAATAAATTTGCCTAACTATTTGTAAAGATATTTTAAAGTGACTTCAAGGACATATTTCTTTGGGAACAATTTGCAATGATTTTAAAATAGTACGATTATAATTAGACCCTGAAATATTTTTCTAAAATCTTAGCATGAGGAAGAAGAATGCAAAAAGGTATCAAGTCCAACCTTCTCACTTTGTTATGTATTTTTTCTTAGAGCTGTAATATTTTGCTTGTAACACAAGTATTAGCCTGCATCAACTCGGCCTTGATCTCATCATTGTCCATTTGCCAAGTGATCCCATGCTCGCTGGGCTTCACTGTGACCCTCATTAAAATGCCACTGTTCACCTGTGTGTATCTAAAATCTCTCTAACACAAATTGGAATCAATAGCACCTCACCCCTTTGGAATCCAGGGTTCTTGTAAATTCTCGAATCCATGTTTAAATCACAAATATAAACGAATCAATAAAACAATACTATCAAGCTAGAAGAATGTGACAGGGCCCTCCAAAGTGCAGTACCAGATTTAAAGCCAAAGCTTTTCAGAGTATGATTTATGGACTTCCATCAAGCCTCTGACTGAAGAGTATGGTGTAGCCGCTATGAGTCCAGAAGGATGCAAAATAGAGAAGCCTGAATATTTAAGAGTAGGCATTGCCATGTTCACCTGATTCTAAGTTCTTTCTTCACATGATTCTAAAATTTCATGTTGAATGAGTATGGGAGAGTTTTTATATACCAAAGCTACCAAAATTTCCATCGTTCCTTCTACTTTTTCTTAATCCATTTATTCTCCGGTGCTTTGGATGATGATTTTGTATTTTGTCTTCTCTATTCAAACGCCTAACTCCTCCTCACCTAAGTTCATTCTCGCACATGACTGTTTCTTGCTTCACTGAGAAAATAGGAGCAATGAGAAGAGATGATCTATAGGCTCCTGACATCACCATACCCAGTTATGAGGCTCCCTCTCCATGAATTCTGCCCTCAATCCTGTTCATCTATATGCATTTTCTGCCACTGTCTACAATTAGGCTTGTACACTAAATACCATTGCCTCCCACTTTCCAAGCATAAAAGTCCAGAAATTGTCCCCATTATCTCATGCATAATCACTTTTTCTGAGTCAGCTGACTCATTATCTTCAGCAACAACAACAAAAATTCTGATCTTGAAAAAACCTCTTTTGCTTCCCCACGTCTCCCTTTAGAAACCTCCCCACTTCTCCACCCTCATTCACTGTAAAGCTTCTAAAAGGGTGCACTTACTGTCTCCAATTCCTCTCCTTCTATTTTCTCTTTAATCCATTTAAACCAACTTTGTTCCTACTATTTCACCAAAACTTATCATGGAAAGATCTATGACTTCCATCTTACAAAATCAAAGGGTGTATTCTGAGCTGTCATATTAATTGACCTGAGAGTAGCATTTGAAGCCATGAATCCCTTAGCCCTCTGAGAAATTCTTTCTTACCTTGTTCCAAAATGCCACACTGCCGATTTTGCTCCTCTATCTCCATTGATCCTTCCACGTCTTCTTTGCTTGTTCTTCGTTTATCCCTATCCACTAAACATTGGGATGTCCCAGATCTAGTAACTTTCCCACACACTTACTCTATTCTTTATCTTCTGTAACCTGATGGTTTTAAATAATATGCAAACAACTTCTAAATTTATGTGTAGTACCTGAGTTTCTCCCTTAAACTTCAGGCTCAACCATGCAAGGGTACACTCAACATCACTACTGGGATTGGCATAATCCACATCTGAAAACTTTTTTAATTGAATTAATCATCCCAATTCCCTGTCTGTCCAGTTAATAGCATCTCTATACCAAAATCAAAGGTAACTGCATTCTCTTATTGCTATGAAACTATATCAAGATTCACCTTCTAATCCCCTCCATGCTACTACTCTGGACCAAACTGCAAATAACTCTTGCCTATTTTTATTTTCTAGAAAAGATCCTTGCTTCTTTCTTTACTCTCCTATAATCTATTCTTAAAGCGAAGCTAGAGTGATCTTTTAAAAACATGTCAGACTATGCTCCTTTGCTCAAAACTCTCCCATGGTTTTTCATCTCATTAAGAGTAAAAGTCAAGTCTTTGTGATGGCTTATAAAGCCCTACATAGCTGAACCTCTACAGTTTCTCTGACTCATCTGCTCCTATTCACCCCTTGCTTATTTCACTCCAGCTACACAGAATTCTTTGCTCTTTTGTGCCTGGATACTTGCCCCCAGATAATCTGTATGATCGCTCTCTCATCCTCTTTAGGTTTTTGCCCACAAGCTACCATATCAATGAAACCTGATTTTCCAACTTGTTTACATCAAAACACACACACACACACAGCCTCTATACTTCCTATATTCCTTTGTACTTTATATTTCTTGATAGAAATTTTCATCATCTGAAACATATCATTATTACTTATTTCATTAGCAACTCCCCCACCTCAATGGAACACAACTCCATGAGGTCATAGAACATTTGTTGGATGAGTGAATGAAAAGCAGTTGGTAAAATGATGGTGCATTTTAGAGTCAAGAGCACTTCAGAATAGAGGAAATATGGCAAATCCTACATTTTAAGTGTAGGCTTTTGAGATTATTTTTGAACGAGTTAGGGACATAATTGCAAATATTCACATTACAGTGAAAGTGCATCTTACTATAAATAACTGCCTCTTAGCTCAGCTCAGCCCTCAATGGCATTCAAACATATCTCTTATAACCTTGGTCACATCTCGATTATTTTCTCTGGAGCAGCTATTCTTAATACTGGTCCTGTTAATTCACTTACATTTCTTAAATCACCTCACTCTCAGTAGATAATCCCGGCTTTTACTTCAAAAAGTCATTAAAAGCGAAAACACCCTGGCAGCCTGAAGTTCTGCCTTGTACAGAAGCTGGTTTGAGACATAAAGTCTACAGGGTGGGACGGGAGCATGGGCAAGAGACAGAGAGGGAGTTCTGATTATATTTTTGTTTTCTTTCTAGTTCTGTGTAAGGGACATACCACACACCTGTCATCCCCAGAGTTTCAACCAAACATTTCTTCCTTCATAGTACCAGTATTGACTCATGGATATTTATGATAAGTTCTGGGTTATAATCCAATTATACTTCATTTTCTGTTCAAATTGTTCCAGGTTTGGCCATTAGTAACGCTTTCATCTGTCTCCTGTGTTCCACTGACATTATTGTGGGTTGGTGTTTTTTGTTGTCATTCATTTGCTTGTTGGTTTCTTACTTTGGGGCACTATAATATGCTCCAGACTTATATATCCTTCACCCCATCCTGGAATTAGTCATTTCTCTGAAGAGTCTTCATTCCGATTCTGCAAGAATGGTATGACAAACCAAGATCTGGGTGATCTCAGCTGACAGAGAAAGGAAATATATGTATGTATAGTACCCTGTGTGTGTACCATTATCCATAAATGTGTCTATATGTAACCATCTTTACATATATTAAGCTTCCTGTGAGTTTATACTGATGTGTCCAACTCTAATCCATAACCACAGGGATTATTCCAGCCTTCTTTCTGGCTTACCTGTTATCTTCCATTCCAACACTGAGAAATCTGGTTCCTATCATCCTTCATCCATTTATATATTGTTCAGTTCCAGAATACATGTAGAGCAATTTAAGAATTGCTTTCCATGCTCCAATGGTAAACAAATTTGCTAACCAGAGTTATTAGAGTAATTCTGTGTCTTAGGTTTCTTCTCTGTAAAATGGGATAGCAACCATATCTACTGCACACGATAATTGCAAGTGTTACAGAATAAATACATGTAAATTACTCAGTAAAGAGCCTGTCATATATCGAGTATCCCGTAGTTGTTGGCATTTGTTGTTTTGTTACTATTAATTATTAGGACATGTGTTTTCTAGCCCTGACTATTGTATACTAGCTGGGTAACCTTGACTAAATCACTAACTTCTTAAAAATATAAGTATCTTTATTGTTAAAAATGTGGGCAGTACAAAAAGTCTTTCAAAGCTGATATAAAATAAGCCAGAGCTTATTTACATAAGAACATTGAAACGGGTCCTGGGTGGCTTAGTCAGCTAAGCATTTGAGTCTTAGGTTAGGTCATGGTCATGGGTTCGTGAGATTGAGCCCCACATTGGACTCTGCCCTCAGCATCCCCACTGCTTCTCCCCCTCCCCTTCCTGTCTGCTTCTCTGCCTCTCCCTCTGCCCTTCCCACTGCTCATGTGCTCTCTCTCTCTCATAAATGGATAAATCTTTTTGAAAAGAGAACATTGTATATTCTACATGTTAGTTATAAAATTGTATACATACATCTCTACCTATCAACCTATACCTATCTTTATGTCTGTATCTATACGACAATTTTCAGATATTTTAGTAATTGGTAAAATTGCCACATTTTGGGGGGTAATGAATTCACAGCCTATTTTTTTAAGAATTTTTTTGTTCATTTGAAATCAATGCCACATTTTGGGGAGTAATGAATTCACAGCCTATTTTTTAAGAATTTCTTTGTTCATTAACTAAATACACCTTTGTCTTAGTTTTCCTTTAGTTTCTATTTATTTTTTTCATGCTATCGATACTTCATTACATTAAACATGTGATATTTGTAGGAAGGAACACTTTCACCCCTATCCTGATACTTCTTTTCTGAGGAGGGCTCTTTCTTAAGCCTTTGTAAACTCACATCACAGCCTTTATTCGTCCCATGGATGTATCATATGTTACCTGGTTGCTTGATTGAAGTCAGTGATCCTCTGTCTTGAGTGAGGGGAGTTAATTTCCCCATAGTCTTCAGCACCCAGGGGGATTATTTGATCTGTTTCTCCATCTTGTTCTACAAAAGCCAAGATGTAGCTAGGTGAGAAGTAGCTGCTTTGTAAACTTTCTCCAGATGGTTTGTCTTTACTTGACTTTTCTGTGGGGGAGGAGAGAGCAAGGTCATTCTGCACAACCCACTCAGGGCTGATGTTCAGCAGGTGGCCTTGCTGTTGTCATTTTAGATGTCACCATTCTAAACGGTCTAAGCCTTGGCCACGTGGTTGTTAACTATGTTGAATATCAACTCTGCCCTAAGTTACATACTCTGTCTCATCCTTTAGAAGTTACAAGAGTGATCCATTTTATTCTCCACTTACTGAGGATTTAATTAGTTTGTTTCTTATTTAGCAATTGGTTCATAACTCAGAGAAAAGAAGTGCTATTTATTGCTTCCACTGAAAACCTTAGGGGGCCATGTTACACTAACCCAGGGATTACCATTCACACTGTTTTCCATGATAAATGTACCCCCGAGCACAAGTATGCAACATCCCAACAAATATGTCAAGTGAAAAATTACCTGTCTTTTAGTACAAATGAGTATATTGAATGGCTCTTTAGAGATTTAAGAATTATTTCATAAATCCACAATTAATTCTGAACATTTAAGTCCATTCTTTTTGTCCATGTTTTTGTCTTAAGATAAGTTATGTTAAATAGAAATAACTGGAGGCACTAAGACACACACACACACACACACACACACCCCGTATCTCCTCATGCCACAATTATTCACTTCAAGGCAACAGGTATTAAAGACACTGGAATATGATAAATCATGTCTATTGCTCTGTTCCTTGAGTTTTGTAGGATCTTGAATTGAGGGCACTTGAGAAAGGGAAGGAAATAGTTACATTTGGATCTTGCTTCCTCTTAAGCTTGGATCTGTTTTACACCACAAACACCATCATCCCAAATGACAAAGGCAAAGGGGCTTGTGAACTTAACAGATGGCCTTTTCATAATCCTCCTTCCTCCCAATTGTTTTTAACTGGTTTTGTTTGTCTTCAAAGCTGTCTTGGACACCTGTTTTAGTTCAGTACAATATCTACAAAAATATCAGGAGTTGTAAAGTATACATACAGAAAAATCAGAATGTATGTAGTGTGAATTTCCCCAGTTTCTATACACTGTAAAGAAGAATCTTGTTATAAAAGCACAGATAAACACAAAAGTACAGGGCACACTCTCTGCCCTCAGAAATCTGATGTCCAGTTGGAATTACTGAACACACAAGCACAACATGGTTAATATGCCATGTTCAATGGAGAAAGTAGGGAAAGAACTGAGAATTAATTCCCTTTAAGGGAATATTATCTACTTTTGTTTTGCTAATTGTGCATGTCAACTTTGTAGATCCATATTACCAGAGTAACGGTGACGAGGCTGAACACCCAAAGGAGGGTTTAAGAAGTAATTGATTCAAAAGTGTGATTTAATAGCCAGTGCATGAAACTTAGATTAGGGATACGTGCACGCGCACATGTGTGTTCATGTCTGTGTATCTAATCAGTCTATCAGTTTTTACCAGATGATTCTTGACACTCCTAGTTGTTGATACCAATAAACCAGTAGACAGATACACAGATAGATAAATGAAACAAAGCATACAAGTGAAAAACCTGAAAGATTCCACTTACTGGGAAGAAAGAAACCCCCATAATCTCTTTTTGTTTGTGATATAAAGGATTGTAATTATACTCCCGCTAAGGGACTATAAAAGAAAACTGATCACTAACTTAAATCATGTGGCAAAAAATAACCATTCTTAAGGTTAAGCAAAGCCCCTAATCTTCCTGTGGTCAACTGTGCAGGGCCTCACACAGGGGAGCTGAGAATCGGATTACAGTCAGACCTGGAATGCTGGTCGACCTTCCTACGCGGAACCAAACAGAAGGTAGAGAATGTAGTGATAACTTACATTCCCTGAGAGTGGTGTCAGGTTTTTCCACAAGCAATACCTGGTTTTCCCAGAGCAGAGTTTCTACAACTTGAAGGTGAACCACTTGAGAATCTTGTTACAATGCAGGTTCAGATTCACCTTTGTCTACAAAGGAGTCAAATAAATTCATTCCAGCAAAATCCCAGGAGATTGTGAATGCCATTTGGGAAGTTTGAGTAGCAAGGCTCAGGGAGCTTTCTGTCTCAGGGCCTGGAATAAAATAATCAGCTCAATGCTTCTGCCACTCGGAGGCTTTGTAAGAGAACCAGTGAGGGGATACACCGTCTCCATTCCAAGTGTATTCAAATCCAGATAAAAACCTTTACTGATCCATGTTGATGTATGGGACTGGAGGAGATTATGCTAAGTGAAATAAGTCAAGCAGAGAAAGTCAATTATTATATGGTTTCACTTATGTGTGGAACATAACGAATAGCATGGAGGACACTAGGAGAAGGAAGGGAAAAATGAAGGGGGGGATTCGGAGGGGGAGGTGAACCATGAGAGACTATGGACTCTGAGAAACAAACTGAGGGTTTTAGAGGGGAGAAGGGTAAGGGGATGGGTTAGCCCGGTGATGGGTATTAAGGAGGGCACGTACTGCATGGAGCACTGGGTGTTATACAAAAACAATGAATCATGGACCACCACATCAAAAACTAATGATGTATTTTATGGTGACTAATGTAACATAATAAAATAAAATAAAATAAAACAAAAAACCTTTACTGATGGGGCAACCAAATCCAAAAACTGAAGTATAGTGTAAAAGGAAAAAAGTTAACATTTTCATTAACGTAGTAGTTTTTCAATCCAAGAAAGAATACGGACCTCGCAATTTTAGAAATGTCTCTCATGACCTGTCTATTTGGATTCTCACTCTCTTGCTTCTTCTCTCTCTCTCCGCACTCCTCCCCCACCTACTCTGTTCCCCTTCCTGTCTTTACGTTGAAGTTCCTATCTATTGACTCCCTGTGGGTCATGCAAATTCCAAGCGTTCAGACTATTCCCATTTTTGCAATTTTTCGGTAACTTTGAAATTATTTCCAAACAAAGTGTTCAGAAAAGGTCTCATGCAAAAAGAATGAAAAGAACAAATTTATGTAATCACAACCCAAAACCATTTCTGCTGACTCACATTATTTCTTCATCATCTGATTTTGCATTTCATACACACACACACACACGTATGCATATGTATATGCTTAGGCTTACTTTTTGTATAGGTATATATACTTTCTATATATGTATATATGCATAGATTTACTTTTGGGGATTAAAAACAGTTTCATATACCAAAGGATTGTTCTATGTACTGTTGGCAATATTTCATACAGGGAGGAACTGATTAGTTAAGATTTTAATCATCAGTATTGCTTTCATAGAAATAGAAGGATAGAACCTCTTCTATCCTGATTCTGTGCCCCATTTCTTTCTTCCCTGGGACATGTTGACAATTATTAGTGCTGATGTTTTGGAAAGTAGGTTAATTTCTTGAAGTCATGCTTCACTTATGTTTATATTACAGTTTTTATAAAATATTATTTTGCTTATCTTTGATCTTTTCAATGATTAGTCCTTTAATATTTTATGATGTAAAGAAAATAATCACTTCATTTATGCCACTCTCTTTTTCTTATACTACTTTCAATGTAAAGCTAAGCCGACTACAATTTTTTAAGTGCCAAATCATCTGTTGTCAGCAATTTTATCTTAAATGCATCTTAGATTCAATCTTATTCTTTTGGGCTTGGAATTAAAAATAGATTCTGGCTTAATCAGTTTTTCTAAAATTCTTCAATTTAACATTTCAAATCATCTTGCTTCTAATTATTATAAAAGTCTAAGCTAGTGTTGATGCTTTGTTGGCAATAAAGTTGGATGTAAAACATTTTTTTCCAAAGTAAGTGTAAAACTAAATCACTTTAGAGGGAGAGATTTGAAAGGATTGTTAATAGCTTTATAAACACCTCCACAATGTTAGAAGAACGGTGAGGAGTGTTTTTTAATAGTTGGGCTGGGAAAGAGAAAAACAGAGGAGATGTTACAATGCAAAAGGGAATTGTTAAATTTGTTTCCAATGATAGTGCAAGCACTTCTCGAAAATAAGCAAATCCATCTCCAGATGTGCCCTCTGTGCTGTGCCACAAAAATGGAGATGCATTAGAAAGTGCAGGAGACGCCTGTAGGTTTGCTCCTGTATATTGGCCTTTTAAAAATAGGCACTTAAAAATTTCAGATGCTCTCTGTTACAGAATTTAGCTCCGGGGGCAACTGCCTCTTTGTTCCTTTGCTTCTTTGCTTTGATTGGCAGCTCTAATCACTCTTTTGTGGAAAGGAAAATTATAATGACATTTGTTCTAAGAAATTCATGAAAACAATTAAATGACTTTATTCACATATTAGTAAAATGAGCGATTTGGATTATTCAGATTTATACCAGCTTTTAAATCCTTCACCGTTCTTTTTTTTTTAGAGGAATGTGAGCTCAAGTTAGAAATGAGCTTACATTGTTATTTTACTTAATTATAGATAAAGGATATTAAGTAGATTTAGGTTGATTTATTGTCATGGTACTAAATTGAAGTGGGTTTAAATGGTTATTAGCTATATAGATTTTCCAAGATTATATTAGAAATTGTGGTTTAAATCTTAATTTCATGGCAATAAATTGCATGATAATCATATTAATTAATTTATAATGAGTTCTTATTATATGATAGATATTTTTTATACATTATATCTAATCCTTATAGGAAACTATAAAAGAAAGATATTTCTCTTCATCTCAATATATTTGCATCTTCTAAAAAAAATTCTGCATAGCAACTAAACTAAATATTTTCACTACCCCTTTTCTTCCTCAACCTCCCGTACTTGGTATTCCTTGGATTGGGATATTATCTCCTAGTCAGACTTCCAATCACCTGATTATCTTTTTTCGCCTTTTGAAGTCTCAGCTTTAATATGTATTTTTTGTCGAAATACTCCTTTACCTCAATAAACTAGGTCACTTGCCTCTGCTCTAAGTTCCCACATGACTTTCTCAATTTTCTTCATTTTGTTTATTTGGTTGTCTGAACCTTCTTCTATCCTGATTCTGTGCCGGCAGAGGTCCTAACACTTCTGCTCGTGAATGCACCCCCAGGTTTTATCACAGTGTCTGGTAGATGATTGTGGCTCACTAAGCATGAGTTTGTGTGTTCATAGACGAATTCCCATTTAGATTGAAAACTATACTAAAGTTCAAGCCACAAAAGTGAGCGTGAGAAGTCCAACAGTCAAAAAATGGCAGAAACGGGATCCCAAGCAAGGTGGTTTTCATTTAAATCTTATGTTGTCTTCAACAACGCAGGTCCCCTTAACATGGACATATGTTTAGTTTGTGAACTACCCTCTGGTCTAGTTTCTGGAAAGACAGATTTCAGAAGAATATTAGCATCCAGTGCATTCAGATTTAAATATCTTGGGCTAGGCATGTGCTGTTTATCAGTAATAACAGAGAAGACAGGACATTACAAGAGTTCATTTGATATTGGATTGGATAGGAACCACCTAACAGGAACCTTTGGGAATGTATAAGATGGCTTTCATTTGATAAATAAAATGCAATAATAATCAATACAGAATAAAAAAGAATGAGACAGAATTGTTAAACACATATTAAAATACACTTGCCCTACATTAAAATATGCTTTATTGGCCTTGTACCTTTTAGGTACTATATTCACTACCCTGTTACTTTTCTAAAGTGATTTCTTTTACATCTAGAAACAGATTGCAAAAAAATCCAGATTTTTACCTTTTGCAATGGTAAATTCTAGCCAGACTACAGTAACAAATGAATATGGAATTCCTTTTAAGTCTCAGCTAAGGTATCAGCTAAGGTATCTGTTTTCCTATTTCCATAAACAGATTTCAACCATTTATACAGCCTCAAAATGGTCAGAAAAAGAACAGATTTAAAGAAAATTTCATCACCGAACTCCGTGTACTGCTTTACTAACATTGAATTCATTTTTTTGTCAATCAATTCAAAGTTTGTCAATCAAACTTTGATTTTCCACATACATAGAATTTTAATACAATGGGCTAATACAATAGAAGTGCTTTATGGCTCTTTTGACTCTCTTTCCTCGGAAACCAAGAAACTGACCAGACCTTCACCTGTTTTGTGTTTTGTTATATATTAAAGTTCTGAATCTCAGTGCTTATGGGTTCTATAGCCTCTGAGATGTTGTTTTCAGTTTTCCTCTTATTATTATTATTATTATTGCTGTTGTGGTGGTGATGACAATGATAATGATGACGATGAGGATGATGTCCAAGGCAAATGATACAAATACATCCTCTAATGACTACCTAGGTATCATAAATATTGCAAACCTCTCTGACTCTGAGTGTCTCATTCAACTGAAGGCAGAAGGCAATATGATATTGTATCATTGGAAAAGGGCTGCACTTGGCCAGGCTGCCTTTTTCGTGTTGGCTCTAGCATAGCTTATCTTCTTGTAGGGACATAAAAGAAACTTGTCACTTGACATTTCACCAGAGAGGCACATTCAAACTCTTCTTGTCCAACTAGGACTTGACACCGCTCTCAAATCCCACAGACCCTGGGGAAGCGTCTTTCAAAATTTCAGTTAGACACACCATCATTGTCTGTCCGATTCCATTTACACACGTACACTTACCAACCAAAACATCTCTTTTTATGCAATGTCATTTAAGAGAGAGAGGGGAAGTACAGAGGGATGCAAATCTCTGAGGTGAAAAGAGCCATGTAGTTTGAAAAATCTTCCCCAAATGAGCTTCTAATTTGCTCGGAGGGCGATGTAGGGGTGGTGAGGTAGGATTGGCCAGCCCTTCCCATCCCAAAATATCAATCATCAGCAGATGATATAAAGTAAAATAACATGTAAACATAAAATTTACTAGTCTTTCCTACTTCAGCCAGTAATTACTTCTGATCTTACATAGCCTGATCTCTGTGCATTTACAGTGTCTGTCTTCAGAACACCTTGCTATGTGAGGTGCATGCAAATTGCAGTAGAGTTAACAATCACACGCTGTTCGCCCTGCGCTTTTGCTTTCTGCACTATTAGGCTATCTCTTGAACAGTGCGTCTGGATGATGCGATCTGTCAATCTCCCTAGCAGAGCTGGCTGGAGGGTATAATGTGCTGATCTCAAAGAAACAAAAGACTTCATTTTGATCGCTGAAAGAAGGAGACCTGCAACTGCCTTTATTGTAATCTTAGCTTTGCACCTGGCAAATCCAGATATTACAGAGAACTATTGTTCAGCAAAGTAGAGGAAGAAAAAGTAATGTGATTCTGTCTTTTTATATTTTTCCTCTGAGGCCTGATTAAGTCGAAGGTTGTGATTCAGAAGAATTTGTTAATTTGCCATATGTGATTCTAAAACAAAATTATTTTTATTCAAAACTAGAAACTTTATGTACTACTGAGGACTCTCTTTTGTTCTCTACAACTGTGCTTACTTGCAGGCATCATATTAAGGAAATCAAGAGTTGGTTTCACAATCTTATTTTTGAATCCAGATAAACATAGCAGTAAAAGCAGCATATTAGCAGTAGAACTAGATGGAGGGTCTGGAGAATTGGATTTTTATGACTGCGCCATTAACTGTTGGGTGACTTTGAACAAGTCATTTCTGCTCTCTGGGTCTCCATCTTCTTATTTGTATGATGTGAATGGCAGGAAAAGTCATTTTGTATGGGTAGTTTTTAACTATGACTGAGCAGAATTACTTGAGGATCTTGTTAACAGAATGGGCTCTGAGGCAAACCCATGGGGACCCTAATTTAGTAACTGAAATGAGGTGAGAGAACGTATATGTTTAGGGAGCTTCCCAAGTGATTCCGATGCAGAAGTCTACAGACTGGCATCTGACAACTTAGGGGAATGATCCCTGTGATACCTTTAAGTTCTAGACGAAATTCTTTCCTGAGGTAGATCGTAGCTGCATGTTAGGAATACCTGGTACTCCTGTGAAAGCTTACTGATGCCAGGAGCCATACAACAGCATTGTGTTACCCTTGGTCTGAGGTAGAGCCTGGGCACAGATGTGCTTACAATGCTCCCCCAAGTGACTCCAACGCACCGCCAAAGAGGAGACCCGCTGCTTCAATAGGCTTGGTTTGATTTTACCTCCAGCTTATGGAGGGCCTATCACATGCCCTGTGTCTGCCATATTGTACACACTTTCTAGACAAATAGTGTTGTGTCCATTGCACACAGGTGGGAGCTGAGGCTGCAGGTGAGTAACTTGCCAGAGGTCAAATAGTTACTGAGAGGGAGAGAGGAGAGATAGTTACGATCAGCAGTCCCCTGTTCCTTCCAGCACACCGCACTACCTTCTGTTGGCTTATTGAATGGATACACTACTCCGACATCAGAATTGGACTAACTAATCAGATTTGGCCACATTCCCAGTTTTCCTAATTCCTAGAATGATCGAAAGAGTTTCCTTCTAGGAACTAAAACTACTACACACCATCCCGGGACTCAGTTTTATAAACTACCCCAGGTCAACTTCAACTGACATAATTATGGAAATAAATCTCAGCACACTTATGTAGAGTCTCCTTCTCATGACCCATAGCCAAATTTAGTACTAGTACAAAATCCTTGCGTTAGGAATCAGTCTTTGAGTCCCAAAGCAATTAAGAAATTGCCAAAATTTTTTGGAATAGATCATGCTGATTCTGTTTTAGGAAGCACCCTAGTTAGACATTTTAATTAACTCCAGCTGTAGGTCAATAAAGTACTTGTAGAAAAGCCAACAATCAGGTTGAGGTTTTCAGAAATGTTAATTTTCTTTTTATGGAATAAATATTTCTAGTCCAAAGTGCTATAATATGACAAGGTGGTAAAGTCATAATGTCTCTAAACTATTTCTTGCATTTCCTGGGTGAGTTATTCCATAAGTGGTGTAAAAATTTCTCGTGTAGAGAATTAGAATTACTGCTTAAGACTTACCTTAGTCACTGAAAATATTCTAAGAAATTTGTTAAATATACCTCTTGGGATACTTATTCTGGAGGTATTTAGCTTACTTATTCAATTTTGTGATCAGTGTCCAACATTGGATTTACAATATTGTACCTTTAAGATATGGGGGATGAATATCTCTAGTGATGAGATAATAGACCCCCAATGGAGTTCACATTTCAGCAAGACTGTATTCCTAAATCTTTGACTGAATTTAAGGATATGTTTATTACTCTTTTTGTTTTTATACTTATTTATTTATTAAAACTTGCAAATATTTGCTTCAATCTTTAGTTCCGGCTTCTTGCTCATATCTGGTTTGTTCCCATGTGCTAAATCACTAACCTCAGTCTACTGTTGACTCTTCCTTCACATCAGGCTCTGTTAATCCAACAAGAGTTTTTTTAATGTCTAACCTCTACTTGCTTTCAGTTATTCTAACTCTTGATAGGTGCTAAAAGGACTAATAGAAACTGTTCAACATTATTTATAGGAACCATGAAGACAGCATATGTCTGAGTGACCCAGAGCAAGACGGGTTCTAAGTAATGAACTGGTCCACCAGTGATGATTCCTATAAAAGGTCCCCCAAGCCATCCCAAAACAGGTTTTCACAAGCTTTGGTAGTCATAAGATTGACTATGACTTATGACTATAAGGCTATGCTGACCCGACTTGTGATTTCTTGATTCCTATTTTATTGAAAATTTCCTTCCACTCCTATTTCATTGTGTTTTCATCAAGCATAGCACCCTCATTTTACTGCATTCTGGATGAATGTCCCCTTGCTTCATGGAGGCGATTTGCTGCCCAGAGGCTTAACGCAGAATGCTGAATATTAGTCTACTGTGTATCTTAAATTGTACTCAAGGAGTTTGGGTTTTATCTGTAGCATAAGTTCTGCAAAATTATCCTGTTTATTGACTGGACAGAATCTAAATAGAGTAAAATAAACTTGGAATTATTTCATTTGTCAAAGTACATTATCCTTTAAAATACAGATAATGTTATCAGTGTCTTTGAAGTTAATTAGCTCTTTTCATTTGTTTTGCTAATCTAATGGGACATAGAAGGGGAAAAGTTCTATTATGAATGCACTTTTGTTCAGAGTAACTGCATCCTGCAAATAAATAATTTTAACTTGTTTATCCTGAAACCTAAAAGAAAAAAAAAAAACAAACAAACCAGAAGTGGATAATAAGGTATTTTGCTTGATTATGATTAATCTACACATTACACTATACATTATGTTATATAGACTAATAAAAGCTGAATAAGATATCTCTAGCTGACTGGTTCTAAGAATTTATGATGCAGGCTTAAAGACTATTTCA
Organism: Neomonachus schauinslandi; assembly: GCF_002201575.2. NCBI lineage: Eukaryota > Metazoa > Chordata > Mammalia > Carnivora > Phocidae > Neomonachus > Neomonachus schauinslandi. The sequence goes on from NC_058416.1 coordinate 9,682,864, forward strand.
TCAGAATGACACCTCTCTGAATGAAAAACAAAACAAAACACATAATTGGTTTGACTCTTGTGGCTATTGACTGGCACTTTTGATCCAACTGTTCAATTTGGTAAAAAAGCGATTCTTCGGGATTGTGTAATAGTGCACCAGACCCAGTAAAATATAGAACTAAGCAAAAAACATGAAAAACTGCAACAGCTGTCAGTTGCCGCCCACTTCATACACTCTAGCATATCTGAAAGATTCTTTAATTTGGGACTTAATGAAGAAAACACAAAAGATAACCGGAATCATACTGTACATAAATATATATGACTATATGTTAACTACGTATATCCTATGAATCAATCAACTTATAAAATTATATACAAGCTAAGAAAATTGTGTGTGTGTATATGATATATGTACATATATATGTATATGAAGTCTGAATGAGTATAATTACATGTGTATTGTAATACAAAAAGACATTTGGGTAACAGATAACCAGGAAACAGCCCTCACCAGAGGCCAAATCTGCCAGCACCTTGGATCTTGAACTCGCAGCCTCCAGAAGTGTGAGTAGTAAATTTATGTGTTTATAAGCCATCCAGCCTAAGGTATTTTGTTACAGCAGACAGAATAGACTAAGACACAACCCAAACAAAGGCAGACAGCACACACACCAGGTCAGCTGAATCACATTAGACCAGCAGTGTTCATTGGCAGAAATTCATGGAGAGTCCAATCATGCAGCTGGCTAGGGTGATTGCCGTAAGCCCTGGGTTGGAGAGGCTTTCCACAGAGGGCAGCAGAAGGCCTTGCATTCTGGGAGACCAGGCTGCAGGAGTTCAGTCTCAATCAAGCTAACCCTTAGCAGTGTTTAAAATTCATCTCCTCTTTAAATCATCTTAACAACCTAATGAGTTGGGTAGTATCCTTATAGCTATTTTTATAGTTGTATTAGCAGACCCTTAAGGAGCAGAGATTGTTTTATAAGGTATTTCAGACATTCAACCACACATTTGAATCTTGAACCAAATTCTATGACACTATACGACCCACATGCTAGCCTTCTTAGGTCAATTATAATTTGTGTAGACACTACATTTCTTTTTTTTTTTTTTTAAGATTTTATTTATTTATTTGACAGAGAGAGACACAGCGAGAGAGGGAACACAAGCAGGGTGAGTGGGGGAGGGAGAAGCAGGTTTCCCGCCGAGCAGGGAGCCCATGCGGGGTTCGATCCCAGGACCCCGGGACCATGACCTGAGCCAAAGGCAGACGCTGAACGACTGAGCCACCCAGGCGCCCCAAGGGAGTGTCCGATGCACTTTATTTATTTATTTATTTATTTATTTATTTTTAAAGATTTTATTTATTTATTTGACAGAGAGAGACACAGTGAGAGAGGAGCACAGGCAGGGGGAGTGGGAGAGGGAGAAGCAGGCTTCCCGCTGAGCAGGGAGCCCGATGCGGGACTCGATCCCAGGACCCCGGGATCACGACCTGAGCCGAAGGCAGACGCTAAACGGCTGAGCCACCCAGGCGCCCCTAGACACTACATTTCTATATTAACAAATATCCAGGAAACAAAAGTGTTCGAACCATTTATATAATTGGTTCCATTTGGCCGGAGATCTTGTTTGCATAAATGTAACTTCATCTTTCTCTTTCCCACATTTTGTTTTAAAATATAGATAGATAATTATAGGTATAGCTACAAATACAGAGAAACATAGACATAGCTCACAGATACCTCTAAAACCTATAAAATACATTTGTTTCTGGGAGAGACACATAAATGGCCATTTGGTGATGTATGTCCTTATCCCAAATTAAGGATTTCTAGATAAAAATAATTCCAGATTGTAATTAAAAGACTATGAAAAAGTTTGCACTAGTCTCTCGTTATTTCCATCAGCCTGGCATTCCCTGTAATTCTTAGTCACAATGTGATATTTCTTCCCAATACACGCACACTGTGCCATTGTGTCTATGACAAACATCTTTTCTCAGCTGAGTTTCTCATGGAAGATACCTGTCTATGTCTCTCTCTGTCCCTATCTCTCTCTCTGTTTCTCTCTCTATCTAGTGTCTCTCTTTTCTTTGTCTCTGACTCTCCCCACCCCCTCTCTTCCCATCCCTTGGTAAAACTGTAAATAGTAGGGAGAATATTTGAGGAGGAGGAGGTTAAAAAGTATTAGAAAGCAGCTCCAAGTTTCACCTTGGAAGTCTTCAGTGAGAACAACTCTCCCGGCTGAGGCCAAGAAATGGTTCCACATAAAAAACTCTATTGATTAATTCATGATTTTGGTGCTACTCTCTTATTGCTGAGCCATCCTCAGCTGCGGCACAGACTTTAAATTCTCAATGCAAAGATTTCAATCATACTGAATCACGTTTGCCTTGTTTTGTCATGCTTTCAGAAAGTGTTTTGTGTCTGTTTTTTCAACTTCAGGTAGAAGTTTCCATAAATGCCAGCTTGCTGGACATCAGAAGCCTCTTTCTTGGACTGGATTACATACCAATACCACGCCTGCTTCCATTACCAGGCTAGGTAGAGAAAGTTGGTTCGTATTTTCTTTCTGCATGTTGGGGTTTACTGACACTCTTTCCCGGAAGCATAGTTAGCAAAGATTAGAAACTAGAAAGTTCCAGTTCCCCCACCTCTTCCTCTACTTGTGAGATGGAAAAATACAGCCATCACCTTCACCCATTTGCATGAGGTTTCTGATACTAGGGGACCGGCACACACTACCCAGTCTTTCAATGGTGTGGAAACAACTATCCCCCACATTCTTCCCCCGCATTGCCTGAAATTTCCAGGGACACTTTACAAATCGTTTGAGTTCATTTTGTTACAAACATCCCCCTCACTTCAGTGCCCTCTCTCCAGTGGACACCCACCTCCTGAGATCATACAACTGCTCCACTAGTCACTTAGCCTATTACACATCAACTTTGTTAATATGAGAATCCTTGTTATATATGAAAGTGGTCTCTGACTTCCTTAACTTCTTAGCCTTTTGACTGCTTACAAGATCACGCATGTAACATGAGTAAGTTCTGTCAGGTCTCCGATGAGGAAACTGAGCACAGAGGGATCTGAAGCCAGAAGACTATAGGACTAGAGTCCAGCTAATCTGCACATTCAATTTGCCATATTAAATATTAATCTCTCTCCTTGAAATTAACTTCTTAGAAACCTGTAATTTAAGCCTGAAAGTGTTCAGTGTTACTAAGAAGTAGTCGATTACCTAGGAATTTTTCTGTTCCATGTATTTGGATTTATTTTAAATGACTTGCATTCTCTTTTCACACTGATATCATTCTCTTCAAAAATGACTTCAAGGGCGCTTGAGTGGGTCAGTCGTTGAGCGTCTGCCTTTGGCTCAGGTCATGATCCCAGGGTCCTGGGATCGAGCCCCACATCGGGCTCCTTGCTCAGCAGGAAGCCTGCTTCTCCCTCCCCCACTCCCCCTGCTTGTGTTCCTGCTCTCGCTATCTCTCTCTCTGTCAAATAAATAAGTAAAATCTTTAAAAAAAAAAAAAAAGATTTCGAATATTGTGTTTGCTCCTATTAACGCTAAATCTCTGATCTCTGCAAAATACATCATCATTCAGCTGAAATCAGCTTTTTGACAATGTCCTTCCCATTTTGACTGTCACCATGACTTAGCTGGGTAATTCCAAACCACGGTTCTTATCTCTTTGTTCAGGTTTTCCTACATTCTTATTGGTCTTGTCAGTACAATGAGATTCTTTTGCATAAATCTCTTTTGTGTTTTACCTGATTGCAACCTATACTTCATACTTAAACCCTGTCAGCTTCCCAGTCAGTGTGTCCTTTCCTGTCAACAGGGGGATTATATATCATCCAGAACAATAATTTTACATTTTGTCAAGTTTTCTGTTTTATTCAGTGAGTTTGTCCAAAGTTTCCTACTTAAAAAAATGTTTTTTATGCATGGTCTTGCTGCTTTTTCATATAAAATGTTTGATAGTACGAGTGCCTTTTATGTTATCAAACATCATAATCTCTGACTACGAGTTGTTCAATATTTTGATATTTCAAACTTACAAACTCTCTTCCTAAATATTTCACATTTATATAATGGTTATCTTTTTAAAGGATGATCACATGCATTATTTTATTTGTTCATCACAGGATCCCATGAGTTAAGCAGACAGAGCAGATGGTGTTAAAATAACCGTTATGGATGTGAAAACTATGATTCAGAGAGGTTACAAGTGACAAAGTCACACAGTGAACAAAGAAACCTAAAGGAGATGGTACAATTTTTTTAGTAGTAGCAAAGTGATTTTTCTAATGGATCACACTTCATGCATATTAGACCAGTGAAATGCTTTGAATTTCATTTTTAAAAGTCCACTCTCATTATTCTATCTGCATTCATGAATTTTTTTTCAACAGATAGTGATTCTTTGCCTACTACATGCCCAGGTTCTGGTGACATACAGTCATGACCATGACCCTATAATGATGGCACTTACCCTGTAGAAAAATAACCAAAATAAAATCTCAACTGTCAGTGAGTGCTGAGTGCAGAAAAAGGGGAAAAGAGGGAGAGAAACAGGAGACAGAGGTGGACCAGGATTATTAGTGCACTCTCTCTGAAAGGTAGCATGTGAATGGAGACCTAAAGAGAAAAGGGAGCAAGCCATCCCTGCTCGGGAAGGATCCCTGCTTCTCCCTCTCCCACTCTCCCTGCTTGTGTTCCTTTTCTCCCTGTCTCTCTCTCTCTCTGTCAAATAAATAAATAAAATCTTAAAAAAAAAGAGAGAGAGCAAGCCATGTGGTTGTCTGATGAGAAAGATTTCAAGATTTACTTCTTTCACTTGAATACCTTCTACCTGTTTGGAACACCACCATCGAGCCATCCTTTCCCAGAGCTGTGAAAATACCTTAAGAAGAGATCGGGTTTATGTTTTTAAAAGACTATCCCAGCTAGAGTTCTTTATGTAGCGCTCACATCCTCTTCTTTTGCCACGGTTTGTATTAAATGGGCCTTTTGTAATTCAAAATTGACTTATACAGACCACTTTTAAGCCCTTGTACCAGGTACAAGATGCATTTTTCCAAGTTAATCCTCAGCAACCCACTTGAAGAAAGTATCATCCTGCAGATGACACAGCCTGGCTCAGGGATGATAAGCTATGCACTCACGATCACGTGACTGAGGGACCAGCACTTGTGGATTATTGGATGGTTATCTGGTGGTAAAAATGCTGATACTTGGACTCAGTTTGCTACCAGTTGTTTCTGCATAGACTAGGATGAAAGATTGGGTGAGTCTTAAGTTCTCAAATACCAAGACTCAGTAAAATTCTGCTATTTAAAGGAAGTTTTGAATTATCTTGTCCAAAGGTTAGTCAGTGTGAGGTAGATCTAGAAGCTGAGCACTTTCAGAACTGAGGCAATGACCACTTCCAAGGAGGTGGTTTTATTGCTGGGTAATTTATGAGTTTGCTAATGCCTGTAATGCCCCAAATGCTTATAGGAATTGTATTCCCTTTTTTTACATTAATAATTCATGACCTTTAGAAAAAATTTAACAAACTTTAAAAATTACAATTATTAAAAATTATAATTTTATCAGCTAAAGATAATTTTTGTAAAAAAAAACTAAACAAAGTAACCTGTATTTCCTATAGAACACATTTTTGTGAAAGCATCTAAATATAAAATAAATAAATGTTTACAAACTTAGGCTCACTTTATATACTTTACATTACTTATATTGAGACTGAATTTTTAATTAATTAACATAGACCTTTATTATTATTACTGGCTACAATGGCTATATTACATTAATCTTATATTATTAAATTAACTTCATATTATTAGACATATAAATTCTCTACAAATTTTGTTTTTATTAAAAAAGGCTGTCCATTTTCATGTATAATATTCTTCACTTACCAAATTACTTTTTTCAATTATATTTGTTCTTAGATATCACCGTAATTATTCTTTCCTTACAGTTACATTCTATAATGCCATAATAACACATAAGACAGACTTACTTCCCAATTTCTGCAAAATACAGTTACACTTTTTAACCTGCGTGGTGAACACAGGTATTCTTAGTACTCATGGAATTAGTATTCTTTTCTCTGCAAAGATACATTCATATGTATAACACTTATCGACTACTGTTTTCATTTAAACTTTAAATTTCTAGCAAATATAATTGGAAAGTAAATGTGGTTTTGTTCTTTTTTTTTTTTTAAGATTTTATTTATTTATTTGACAGAGAGAGACACAGCGAGAGAGGGAATACAAGCAGGGGGAGTGGGAGAGGGAGAAGCAGGCTTCCCGCTGAGGAGGGAGCCCTTTGCTGGGCTTGATCCCAGGACCCTGGGATCATGACCTGAGTGGAAGGCAGACGCTTAACCAACTGAGCCACCCAGACACCCCAATGTGGTTTTGTTCTTAAAACAAACAAAAATATTCCTCAATTTTGTTCCTTTCGTGTCTTTCTCTTTGTCTACTTTTACTTTAAATTCCTCCCAGACCTCACTTGCATTATCTATAGAGCTTACTACCCTCTCCAATCACCTTCAGTATCTATTTATTTCATCACAATCAGTAAGTGTCTATCTCTTCCAATGGGATTCAAACCAAAGGTTCTGGATATGTCTCATTTCTGTCCACACACAACTGAGACCCAAGGGACCAGATGGCAAAGACAAAATTCTTCTTAATGAGTAAGGAGCAGAAGAGGATGAAAAATTCACATGTTCAATGTTTATTTCTCTCCCATATATCATTTAAAATATCTTCATAATGATAGCATGCCGTGGAGGCTGGAAAATGTGATATTTTCAGGAAATATAGAGAAATCTGATGCAGTGGTTTGAGATGGGTAGTGAGAGTTAAAACTGGGTACAAATTATAGACTGCCTTGAATGCACTAGAATAAATTCTAACAACCAACCAAAACAATTTTGTAGTTGGAGAAACATCTTTCTTTAGATATACAACTGGAGAGTATTGTAGATAAAAAGAGTTTATAAACAATTTGGGTTTTTATTAGGAGAAAAGGGGGGGGCAGTGAGAGCAGTACAAGAGAAAGCATGGGAAAAGTCTCTGAGAAAATGTTCATATTTCCCACATTCTCCCCTCTGCCCTCACCTGGAACTTTCTAAGAAATATTTTACACATGCAGTTTGTTAAAAAGTCAATGGTTAATCAATTAAGGATCTTCTATAAATCTGAGATTTCTTGAATTCAATTCTTAGTTGTGTGCCACTTAAAAGTACAAACCATTGAACTAAATTCTTTGAAGAGTTAAAAAAAAGTAGAATAAGTACCTTTCTAATTATGATAAAGTTGGAAAGATGAGACATGTGTCGAAAGAGATCATGAACAATAAATATGAAGCTATTTGCAATTTGGCTGTCCTGAAATCACATGTATCTTGAGTTCAGCTAAAAATTGGGAGGTAAATATCTATAGAGATCTTTCACAAGAAAGCAAATAATATGTTCCAAAAGGTAAGCACTAACTCTCAGGGACTTTGTACACTATATGCATTCTGAGCCTAGTTATCCATATTTTTGGTAGGCATTTAATTAGTGCAGCGATCTTATTATCAAGTTCTTAGCAAATCAGTAGTGACTGCTGTAAGTGGGAAAACTATCAATAAAAATCTGTAATGGAAACAACAAATAAAGCTGTAAAGCAGACAAATATTGCTCAGTAAGAATGGTAGTTTTAGGCAAACTATAGTATTATTTTGGAGAAACCCTAGATACACTAATAGAATTAATAAAACACGAGAAAAACTTATATGCTTATATAATCACTTATATAATCACTATATAATAGTGATTATATTAAGCCACTAAGAAAACTAATTCATTATTTTTTATTCCAAAAAAGCCTATTTTATTCCAATAGAAATATATTCTCTATTTTAAAATTTTTTGTCCACAAGGGCTAAAATAGTAATAGTAATAAAAAGGTTATGCCAAAAGGAGTAAATTTCCAGTTAACCAAAAAATTTATCTTATGGATTAAATTATTTTCCAAAGGAGGTTTTGAAAAGCAGAGCTTTTATTAAATGGAAATGAATCCAAATAACAATAAAATAATAACATGCCATAAGGTAAAGCATGATTAAATACATAGAAAATTGCTCTGGGAGCTCAGAAAAGCAGCTGTGTGATGGGAAGTTGACACTTATGAGCATTTTCTTTTTTTTTTTTTTTAAAGATTTTATTTATTTATTTGAGAGAGAATGAGAGACAGAGAGCACGAGAGGGAAGAGGGCAGAGGGAGAAGCAGACCCCCTGCTGAGCAGGGAGCCCGATGCGGGACTCGATCCCGGGACTCCAGGATCATGACCTGAGCCGAAGACAGTCGCTTAACCAACTGAGCCACCCAGGCGCCCACTTATGAGCATTTTCAACTAGATATTGAAAACCAGAGAAGATTTGGACAGGCAAATAAAAAAGAAAAAAGTTGATAGGAGGTTAAGATTGCAGGTACCTTATCAAGAATTTCAATAAATGCATTGTATATTCACGAGACAAAGAGTAGAGAGAAGTAGCTGACACTGGGTGTTCATGTATGGGAATAATGAAATATTACAACGTCAGGGAAGAGTTTTTGAAATGTAAAGTTGATATCCTTTGTATTTCAACACTTGGGAATGCGAAGTTATTAAATGTTTTTGTTCAATAGGAAACTATACAATCAAAATAGTACTGAAGCATGGAATGAGGCACCACTATTTGAGATAGAAAGAAATTTAATCGGGATGAAGTGGAGATGAGAAGAACTGCAAAGAAAAAGCTATTATTAAAGATATTAATAGCAATCCAGGCATGAAGTTGACAGTTCCAGTGGGAATGGAAGGCAAGGAACATTCTGAACTCAAAGGATATCCAGAGGTGACCCCACGTGTTTTAAAGATGAGGACTCTCAGAGAAGGGAAGATGGGTAATTAGCCCCAGGTCATACCCCTAGTTAATGCTGAAACCAGAGCTAGAGTCCTGGTTCTGAGTTCCAGGATATTTTCTATTATGATACCTACATAAATTATATTTTCTTAATGTTTTTTCCTCAAAAGCACTAGTCTTCAGAAACTGGGTTAAAAGCCAAGAATTTGATATTTTATTTCCCAGTGTATCCAGAACTTTTTTTCTTATTGTCACTTAACCTAACTGTGTCTTTCTTCTACACCTCTTAAGATAAGAGCATAAGAACTTTTCTGCCAGATAATATTTGTGGAGGAGAAACACCATTCTTCTAAGAATGAGGCTATGTAAATGGGACTTGTTGCAAATGCAGCCTGTTGTAAAATACACAGATGTCAGTCAATGTTCTTCATGCTGTGATGGATTTTGGTATGAATATCACAAGGAGAGATGTGCATTATTCACGGAAATGTGTTTTCCTATGTATACTTTCAATTTAATCTCTACAGAAATTTAGGTTTCCACTGAGCCAGCAATAAATCTTCATTAAAAAAAATTTAGAGGAAGAATACATATAATCAAAAAGACTAAAAAGGGACTTTTTGCAGACCACTTCCAACCTTTTATTATCTAGTAACACATTCCCTTTACTTCCTTTCTGTGCTTGTCTGTTCATTTTGTGCAGTGCTGAGTCAACAATGACCTTTCTGGGGGGAAACTGGAGGGGGAGACGAACCATGAGAGACTATGGACTCAGAAAGAAACTGAGGGTTCTAGAGGGGAGGGGGGTGGGGGCATGGGTTAGCCTGGTGATGGGTATTAAAGAGGGCACATATTGAATGGAGCACTGGGTGTTATATGCAAACAATGAGTCATGGAACGCTACAGCAAAAACTAATGATGTAATGTATGGTGATTAACATAACGTAATAAAAAACAAACAAACAAACAATGACCTTTCTATGAAAGCCCAACTGAGTCTGCTTCCTTCCCCGAGGTAATGTATCTTTAACCTGCTATCTGACAACACCAACACATCTTACTCTTTAGCAATTTGTTCCGTTTTTTTTATTTTGATTGGATTTTATTTGTGTCAACATAACACATTCTTCTCGAGGCACAGAATGTGTGTTTCCCTTCAATTTAGCCTCAAGATCCTTTCCTGGGGTTCCCTATTGGATTATATCCCATTTTATGTTTACGGTTTCATTTGGTAACACTGTTAGGTTTTGTGACTGGTTTTGTACCCCCAAATTCCCAAAGTCACCCTTGCAAAGCAGATGTTTCTTTTGTATCCTCAAGATGGTCCTCAAACAAAGTGCACCACTGATCATCTAAACGGGGTCAGCAAGATGGACTTCAGTGGTCTTTTCTCTGTTCTTCTAAAGCCATGTTTTTCCCCCAGATGCTGTGTTTCTTTAATGGAGTTTTCAATTTATTTTATGCTCCTGTCTTTTTGATCTGGGAACAGGGAGTAGGAAATAAACAAAAGCAGAGATTCCTAATAGAACAGTACTTCGAGACACTGCTGTTAGTATTGAACCTGCTATGGTTTTATGTCTTCACCTTTATTATTTTTGCCACATTTGTGGGTTTGGTACTTAATTATCTTGAGAAGCTCAATACAAGGGAAAGGATGACTTGACAGGTAGACAGAGCAGAGCAATAGGGAATCTTGGAGCCGTTGGAGGTAGAGAGACAAGCCAGCAAGCAAATGGTTGTGACTGGGTGATCCATCAGTGATCCATCAGCAGATAACAGGGCCCAGGGCACCTATCTGGGGGATTGAAAACAGAAGGGCAAGATCCACAGTGCTGCAGAATAGGCCACTCATGCAGACATTTAGGCACACACACAGTAACTAATCAAAGACAAAAACAAACGAAACAAGACAAGAATCCAGTCACCAGAAGTAGAATAGAAGTTACAATGTATCTTATGAATATGAAGGTTTCTTAGGTGTGGAATTTGGGTCCAATAGTATCAATAGTTTGCAACCACAGACACCTGACTGTGTGGTCCTCTGTGTGAAACTGCTCATTATTCTCTCTTTCCCTGAGGTCAGCGTTGGTGCAGGGTCTGGGGCCAGTGTATGTCTTCTGATGGGCTGAAAAGGTCCCCAGTGTAATCAGAAAAGGATGGAGAAATGACTGCCAGGGCACAACTTGAGAAAAGCATTCAATTCAAATTCAAAGTTAGGGACTTTTTTGTTGTTGTTGTTATTAAATGACGTTTATTAGAGGGCTGGGCCGGCAGAGGAAGGATGTCTGGTTTCCGGTGGCAAGTCAAACACACCTGCACACCTCACGCGGGGCTGAGCTGCGTCAGAAAGCCAACGGGCCGGCTGTGACCTCACTCACTCATAGGGCGAAACTACAAAATGACCTCAGAGAATAAACAAGTACTCACAGTCAAATTAAAACATGGAAGTCATTCTAGAGTTTCTCTGATGAAAAATCACCATCGTTTTTTAATTAGTCTCTCTATTGTAAAAGGCTATGTTTTGTTGGAGAAAACATATTATTTCTTCCAATGTAGCGGTACTTCAAAAACAGCTTGCCACATAACAGAGCACTGTGGTCAGTGCAGGGGTGAGCAGACATGGCCATCTTGGAACCAACCCTCTTCGCTGTACTTCAGACAGAACACAGGAGGTGTGTCACAAGTGAATCTTGGGTTGCCCCGGGTCAGTGTCCTGGTGGTGCAGCCCTCCAGCCCTCACCGATGACATTATGAGAAACCGGGAGACTGAAGCGAACAGGTGGTGGGCATTCCCATAAGGCATGGGTTTAACCGGACATACTCTTCCCATTGGCCATACGACCTTAACACTTGGAGCCTCAGGTTCCTGAGTAATAAACAGAGAAGTGTGGTCATCCGCCTTACGAGGATTAAGTGAGGGGATGCTAGCAAAGGGCCTGTGGCATAGTAGATACAAAGCCAAGAGCAGCCCTCTTTACTCTGTGTCAGTGTGAAGTATATCGAAGGTTTAAATATCTGTACTCCCCCTCCAAATGACAAAGGGAACTGCTTTTGAAATGGCGGGACTTCCTGAAAAAGCCCCAAATGCAACACTGCCCAGCCTAGCACTAAAAGATTCTCCTGCTGAAAACAGCATCCCCAGCCCCTCCTTCTGGTACATCTTATTGCTAATAGATCTTTTGTGTGTGGTGTGTGTGTGTTCTCAGTGACAGTGATCCCCCAAGGTGACAGCAGTTGATCCAATTATTTGCAGAAGCTGCGTCCCTCCTCGGCCAGTGATTGTTCCCAGTGACCAGAGTCTCCAGGAGAGGATGCTCTTTCTCGTGGCAGTCTCCATTCATACTCATGCATCCGTTCACATGTTCCAAATGTTGTTGAGTAATGACTCTTAGCATGGCGTTGTGTTGGACCCTGAGGAGACAATAGTCACAAAAACAAGCAGACGGTTCTAACTACTCACAGTCAAGTAAAGGAGACAGATATTATCTCTCTAGAGACATATCTAAATTGTTACTTTTTTTTTTCACATCATGGATAGTCAGGAAGAAAGCAGACTAGACCTCTCCATCAGCTCTACCCTGTCCATCAATGTCACAGATCACTTAGTCTTCCATCTGTGTCATCCTTTTTGGGTGGTCTTTATCCTCTTTTTCTTAAGATGGCTCTTCCATCTTTGGTTGGACTTTCACATTTCAGGTAGGAAGAAAAGAAGATTAAGAAACCAAAGAAGCTAGACCAGGAAAGCAAAACTTACTGAAAAATGCCCAGCATATAGATTTAATTCTCACTGGTCACAATGTGTCCCATGGCCCCCACGCTGCAAAAGAAACTGGCTAGAGAGCTTCTGCCTGGCCGACTGCCCCCGCACCCCACCCCAGAGCAACTCTGCTTTCTCATGGGAGACAGAATGGATGGGGATGAAGCAGCCAGCAGTCTCTGCCACATTGTGCATCGCCCTGAGCAGATGGGGCTTATCAAAACTGGTTGGCCCAAACTGATCAACAACTCTCAGTGTCAGCCAACTAAATAAAGAGTGGTTAGAAGTACAGATTCTAGAATCTGGCTCATGGATTCAAACCCTAGCTCTGCCACTTGCCAGCTTTGTGACTTAACAAGGTATTTAACCAGACTGCACCTTAACTTCCTCATTTTTAGGGATAACAATAGTCCCTTACCTCAGAGTGTCAATATGGAAATTGGTTAAGCGGACATAGACTGAGCCTTTAAACACTGAATGGGACTAGTAAGCATTTCTTATATCAGCTATATTTTATATTAATCAAGGAATCTTTTTGTCTTGCTTTGCTTTCCCGCACAGATTTCCCTGCTGGACAAAAATGAATGGACCATTGATGTGATTAATTCCAGTTGGCTCGGCAGCTCTCTCTCCATTGTACTTTAATCCATTTACTCTTCTGGCATATATCTGTTTTGTGTGAATGGAATAATGGTGCATTTGAGGAAACCAAATCAATCTGCGCTACATAAAATTTCTGAACCTGCAGAGCTGAAAAACAAGGTTCGCCTCAGTGGGGCAGAAGCAACCTGTAAGGTATGGCCCCTTAAATGGCAATGATAATACTGTGCATATTGCTCTTCTCTCTTGCAACTCTGAGAATCTCATATTCTTTTTATTACTTTATTATTAAAAACTTATGAGGTCTTAGTTAATACTCTCTTTGAAAGGTTTTTTAAGACCAAAGACCCACAATAAGCATGATGGGGGGCCGGTTGTGGATTCTGAGTCTGGTTCTACCACTGACCTTCTGTTGGGCAATCTATACTCTATTCTCCAGGTCATTAACTTTTCTGACAGCTGCAGAATACCCCGTAGGAACACTTAGCTGCCAGGCACTTTGCCCTGATCAAACTCATAGCTATTTCTTTATTGCATTACAGTTGCACAACACTAAACCCATGTGTCTTCATAAGCCCAAATTACTACTGGCAAGTGAGTTAGTCCTGAGAACAACAGAGAAATGTGTGCAATTTTTTTCTTTGAAGACTGGCTTGAGCTTTGGGATAATTGAGTTACTTAAGTGTCCTTTGGTTTGAAAAATCTCAGTTACTAATTCCTAAGCAAAGATCACTATGTGCAAAGTGCAAATTACATATCTTACAGAGTTCAAATGTAAACTGCTAACTATCAGGGAGGTCCTCCATTCTTTTTCACCCCTCTTTTATAGAGTCATTCAATATTTCTCACAGGTACTAATCATACGTACGTGGGGAAATTCTTCATCATTAGGAATAACTGGTCTCCACCTACTAAGTGCCAGTTGCACTTGTATCCGGTAGCTATTTCTGCAAAATAAACTAGTGTAAATTCAGTAGAGTAAAATAATAATTATTCATTTCTTAGGCATTTGAAGGTTGGTGCAGGTACCTCTGCTGATCTCAGATGGGTTCAGTCATCTCTCTGATGGTAGCATAAATCTCTCCTGTAGGTGACTTTGCCCGCTCTGTTCCATGTGGATCTCACCCTCTCCCTACAACCAGAATACTAGACGAGGCATGTCACTCTCTTGAAAATGTCGGAAATACTAAAGTGATCAAAATCAGGCTAGTTCTTAAATCCCAGGCTGGGAGGAGCTGGTGCATGAAACTGTTTGCCTCACTTCATGGGCTGAAGTAAGTTACATTTTTGAACCCAAATTCCAGGGATGGGGAAATAGACCCTACTTTTTTAAGAAGAGGAAATGCAAAATTAAAGGTGGCAAGTCCAAAGCTTTTGTATCAGTTTCCTTTGACCACCGTAACAAATTGCTACAAACGTAAGCCTAAAACAACACATATTTATTCTTTTACAGTTCTGGGGGGATCAGAAATCCAAAATGAGTTACAACAGGCAGAAATCAAGGTGTTGAGAAGCCATTTTCCCTCTGAGGATCTAGAGAAGACTCTGTTTTCTTGCCTTTTCCAGGTTCTAGGGATGCATCCATCGCATCCCTTGGCTTATGCCCCCTCCCCACACCATCTCCACAGGGTGGCCTTATAGCATCTTGCTTTGGTGATCACATGCCTTCTTCTGTGTCAAACCTCCTTTTACCTCTCTCTTATAAGGACACCTGTGATGACTTCTAAGGCCCACTAGAATAATCCTGGATAATTCCCCAAACATTCAGTTTCCAGGGATTAACACCTGGATATCTGTGGGAGCCATTATAAAGCTTACCACAAACTTTGAGTTAGGGAGAGATGACGCATTGGAGCCACTCCTGCAATCTATCACACACCCACTCAGATACCCTAAAACACCTTCCCATGTTTCTAAATGTTTCTGTGGAAGGCAGTGCCACCCTCAGTAAAGAGCCTTATTTAGCGTTTAGTACTTTAAGAATGGGACGGAAAAAGAAAAAGAAAAAGAAAGGGAAAATGCTAGAAGGGCAGTAACGTAGGTACCAAATATTCTGTCATGTAAAATTCAAGTTGTAAGGAAGAAATCACGTAGCAAAATGATCCAGAGATGTGTGGTTCTCTTGCCCATGTGGAGCTCATAGGACTGAACATATGGTAATAAATCAGCAAATTACTTTTCATTCATCAAATATATCTTGTGGCTGCCTTCTAAATAATAGAAACTAGAACAGTGAAGAAAACCAATAGAAGCCCCTGCCCTCGTGGGTTCATAGATGTGTATTTTGAGTGGGAACAGCAGAGCCTGGGAACAGGAAGAAGACAGGGTGGTGGAGGGACCGAGCAGGGTGGGGACCCTATGTCGGAGAGCATGCACGTGGCCATCTCCTATAGGCCTGCAGGACAGCGCTGACTTGGCTCATCCTCTGTGTCAGGTTCTCAGTGGAAGGGTTTTAGCAAAGGCTTGTCATAATGTGACTTCTTTCAGGACAAGAACGCTTCTGGTGGTGGTGGATGAGGAGCAACCCTCAGCAATGACCCCGAGATGGATAGCAGTGCAGACTAGGATGGCAGTGGTGGAATTGGGCAGAGAGGAATGGCTCTTGTTAGAGCACCAAGATCCCTTCCTTTTTTTCTTTTTTTGTACTACAGAAGTAAACCTTCACACATCTACAAGTGTATGAATGCGTTGAAAGTGACCCTTCGATCCTGCTGACTTCTCCTCATCCTTAGGTCCTACTTTGTTCCCAGGGAGCCCAGAGAGTCTATGTGTGTATGCAAGACTGCGGGACACACACACACACGTACACACACACACACGTACACACACACACTATTACTTTCAATGTTTCAGTATGAAGTTTAGTGTCTGCTTAGGTTTCTGAAAGATACCTTTTATCAAATTAAGGGGCTTCCTCTCCCAGATTAATAATAACTATGGTCTGTCTGCTTATTTATTAAAGTCTGAAATTACTTTGGAATTTTAGAGAGATTTTATTGTTTTTCTGATTCTTGGCATCATTTTTTTCTTTCCTGAAGAGACCCTACTTTTCCTTTTCACAATGTAAGATCTGATCTGCCTTCTTTTTGGGTTGGGAGGGGGAACGTTGTATCTGTATTAGTGACTAAAGCTGTACTATGTTTTAATTGTATGGACATATGTATGTATATCATCTTTATTGGGATTTGATGGAATAGAGTAGGAAATTATGCACTATTTATTTTTATGTTCTGGAATAGCATGAGTATAATCTTTTTCTAAAATATCTCCTTAGAGTCTGTGTAAGACCATTGATGCTAGTTTTATTTTGGGAGAAAATTGGTGAAATTTATCTATACCTTAAATTTATTCAATATGTATTTCAAGGTTTTCTGCTTTTTCTGTATCAATCTTGGAATGTATAACTACCTAAAAAGTCACAAATTTTTGCTAACATTCCAAAAGTATTAGATGAGAATGATGTACATACCTTAATGTCTTTTCTTAGTATGGTGGATATTATGATGCCTTTCTGTAATGAAGACAATAATTAACAAAGCTTATTGAGGTCATATATGGTGGCCCAGCAGAGACCTAAACCCCAACAACCTGACCACAGAGTCACACTCTCATCAACACAGAACCATTACTCCATAAGTTATGTGATGCAAGTTTCTCACTGTGGTCCACACAGTCTACACATTCAATTATT
Organism: Neomonachus schauinslandi; assembly: GCF_002201575.2. Lineage (NCBI taxonomy): Eukaryota > Metazoa > Chordata > Mammalia > Carnivora > Phocidae > Neomonachus > Neomonachus schauinslandi. The sequence continues at coordinate 9,699,816 of NC_058416.1, forward strand.
ATTTCTTTAACTTAAGCATAATTCATGTAAGAAAACATTAAAAATATTTTATGTGTACATTACTCTCTTGACAATGCCTATTTGTAGTGCTTTATAGTCAGAATATAAGGCTGGTATTAATTTTACATTGGGGAATTTATCAGGTTTTCATTTTGGAATAATACATCTTAGGGTAAAATGTTTACTACCTGTCTACAAAATACATGATTTTAGTATTAATTAATTACTCTGAAGTTTCACTTATTTTTGGCCCCTGGCTCTGCCTGCAGGAGAGCTGTAACTCCAGCTAACATGATTGAATAACCATTTTCTCCTTCCTTTTCTCTTGATGTGTTTTTTGTGCTATACTGTGGGGGCACATGAATTTTTTAAATGCCTTTTGTTATTTGTATTTTCTATCAACATAATACACACCATCTGGTTACAATTAATGGTTTTGATCTGAAATCTATTTTAACTGATACTGTTATTTCTCTACCAGCCATTTTTTGTATGTGTGTGATGTTAACATTTCTCAGCATATCTTTACTACTTTCAACCCTTCCACAGATTATTTTAGAATCTTTAAAACAACATGTCTTTAGAAACAACATGAAGTGGACTTTTCTTGTTCATCCCAACCCCCACACTCCCAACAAGATGAGTCTAGAAGGAGATTAACAAATACACACTTGTTGTCATACATTGACTCATCTATTCTTTTTTCTGACACATAATTTTTGTTGTTCTCTTTTGTTATCTTCATATTTCTCCATTTCCAAGAGATCCAATTGTTTCTCTTTTATTATGATTTTTATACTTATTTGTAATATATCTGCTACTTTTCATATTCACTCTATTACCTGTGGGGTCAGCTGTTGTTTATTGTTGTTGTCATTCCTGTTATATTTAGAGCATTGTTAGATTTTCAGAAAGGCTTGGTTTTCTGTTTATATTCATGGATGAGCATCCTAACTGATCAATATTAATATGTAGACTACTGCCTTAGCCAATGTGAAAATTCCTTTACTTTGACAGTGAGTTTATATTTTACTGGGAAAGGGAGAATGCAACTAGACATGGGAGACATGACTTGTGGCATGGTTTTCTTCCAGGAGTACAGGTGGCTGTCTTCCAGGTGCCAATGTAATGGCCCATGGCAAGAGTGGGGTTTGAAAGAAAAATCACTTCAAGGATTAATCTGGGAATTTTTTTTTATGAATAAACATCCACTTAGATAGTTGTCGTCATGTTTCCTTAACCTTGGGTTAAAAATGAGGAGTCTGGCGCACTTGGGTGGCTCAGTTGGTTAAGCTTCTGACTTGGGCTCAGGTCATGATCCCAGGGTCCTGGGATTGAGTCCCAGATGCAGCTCCCTGCTTAGTGGGGAGTCTTCTTGTCACTCTCCCTCTCCCTCTGCTCGTGCTCTTTCTGTCTGTCTGTCTCTCTCTCAAGTAAGTAAATAAAATCTTTTTTAAAAAATGGGTAGTCATCTTTTCTCAAGAAGTGATAGAGTTTCCCAGAGTCCTTTATTTAATGTACAGCTAAGCACCTGACAGTACACTGTACTATTTGTCCACTGGGATTCTAATCCTGGGGAAACTCCCAAGATTTTCTGGGAAAATCTCATATTTCAAAAGTTCTCTCCACTCACAGAGGATAAGAACTTCTATGAGTCTCAAGGTTTTGCCAGCACTCTGATTCCATTAGACGTGTTTTTCAGAAGCTTCTTTCTCTCTCTCTTTTTATTTTTCCGTTGATGGCACTGTTCCCAGATTTCCACTGCTGTGATGGTTTTATTTTATTTTACTTCATTTCATAGATATTTGGCAAGGAAGGAAAAGTAAACTCATATTTTCCATCAAATATTCTTAAATTCCTCACTTATTAAACTTTTAATTTTGTAATGTTATTTGAAAGTTTATACCTTATTGAAAGTCAAAAAATATATGACACCTATAAAGATACTTTTTATCAACGAGTTTTAATCTAAGACTACCAGATAGTCAGAAATTTGAACTTGGATTCTATGCCCTTTTCATTTAAAATTGGTCCGCTTGTAAAAGGTGGGTTATTCTGAAATGAGTTTTTTCCCAAAGTTGATGTAAACAGAGATGAAAGAACTTTGGAAATTTACAATTTTCCTATGTGTATATGTGTTAGTGAATGACATCATAAAAAATATTTAAATGTATTAATTGAAAATATATTTTATTGTGACATTAGCATTTTTAGTAGTCATTTTTAACTTACATTTTTAAAGAATTATAGTTAATATATTGTAATATATTAACAACAATGTGGTTATTAGAGATTCTCATGTTAATACTTCCACTATGCAAATGAAGAAACTCAAATGCCTCATGGTTAAAGAAACACTTACTCATTGATAGAGGCCGTCTTCTAAGCTAATACTCTATCGACTCTACACAAAAGAAAAATTCTGTGGTAATTTAGTGGAGTGATAGATGTTTTTTCTATTAATCAATGGAATCCAAATTAATCTTGTAATCAATTAATCTAATTACAATTTTAAAAATATTTTCAAAACCGCAACTAAAACAAAGTTACATAAAGCCCTTATTTTCTTAAGTTTTTATTCTAGGGACTTGAGTATTAGAACCTCCTTGCTTTTTTACCTGATGTTATGGACGGAAGTGTGTTTCCCGAATTCATATGCTAAGGCCCTAACCCCCACAAGTACTCAGAATGTGACTGTATTTGGAAATAAAGTCTTTAAAGATATAATTAAGCCAAATGGGGCCACTAGGGGTGCACCTTAATACAATGGCTTGGTGTCCTTATAAGAAAGGAGGAGAGACAGAGGAATAACCATTTGAAAAGCAGACAAAGTGGGGGGTGGCATCTGCAAGTCAAAGAGAGGCCTCAGTGGAAACCAACCTGAAAGACCTCTGTGGGTTTAGAAGGCAGAGGGTTAGCCTCCAGAGCTGAGAGAAAATAAATTTCTGCAGTTTAAGCAACCCAGTCTGTGGTATTTTGTTATGGAAGCCCAAGCCAACTAATACACCTGGGGGCATCACTTGATATAATTAGAGCAGGTACACCTGTTTTAAAGTTTCTCAGGAGAAACAATAGATGAATGGGTCGTATAAGATCATGTTTAGCTTAAATTGTGACATATTTCTCTTACTGTTCTCTAAAAGGTAGTGCAATCTTATTTCAGCCATTTAAAGATCAGCGGTACACCAATTCACCCTGTTGCAACTCTGTTCTTAAACTGAAAATTTAAGAACAAACAAGTGGAACAAAAACTTTTCAGCAATACGTCACAAAATATCTAGGCAAAAGTTTAATTATTCTACTCATGAAAGAGTCTCAGAGGGACTCTATTATTTGCTCCTATATTAAACACAATTCAAGATATTTTGGTTAAATGGTTTTGGAATTGACAGAACTTGAACATTAAATTAACAATAGGGAGACTGACAAGTACAGAGAGACATGGTAGCATCCATGCAATATACTAGCTTATTATCACATTAATTTTAAAAAGCAGAAATCTTAAATCATCAACCTCAGGAATTACAATAATACATCTTGATAGGTGTACAATGAATCTTTACATCAGTTAATAATTGATGTCCATAAGCATCACCCAAGATTATTAAGAAGAAATATTATACTGTGTGTACCATTAATGATAATAGATTTTTAGAATGGTTCCATTCAAATGAACATAAATGGATTTTTTTGTCAAAAAAATAAACCTTCAACCATGTAGAAATAGATGCTCTGAGTGTTTAGGTTATTTTCAAAGATTTACTATTTACTCAAGGTTGTATATTATATGTACTACATATATATTTTGAGGAATTAAAAAAACAGTGAATATACAACACTACAAATCATAAGTTAGCATCAAAATAATTTCACGTGCCAAATTTTGAAAGCACTAATATGTTAAATTTTAAATACAGTGGTTGAGAAAAAATAGAACTAGAATACACTACAAGTGAAGATTCTAAAATGTCATATTCTGAAGAAGCAGGAAAACAATCACCTGCAAAACCATAATGTTCACAAATGAAATATCCTATAAATTATTATATTAAAATATCCAAGTGATGTTAAGTAAATTATGTACTGTTTAACTTGGAAGGTATTTTAGATGAATCACATAATCCAAACTCCCCAACATACATCCTGGACCTCACTTTACAACACACACACACACACATACAACTCTTGGGGGTGGGGGCGGGTGGTAACAGTGTTCATGGAGAAAACTAAGACAACAAAGTTCACTAAAGGAGCACCAAACAGAACTTCTCAGCCGAGAATGAAAAATACGGGAGCTGGAAGACATTTTAGTGATCATCTTTTAATTCTGTCATCTGACAAAAAGATGCCAATGTTAAGTGATCTATCTAGAATTGCAGTTAGGCATGCTAAGTACTACATTAAAAACAAACAAACAAACAAGAAAGACCATTTCATTGCCTAAAAAAAAAAATTACACTTCTTCCATATTGTCTGAAATTGCACCTACCCTTAATTAAATTATATCATTTTCTGCAATTATCAAGTTGCCAAATTGCTATTTGCTAACCTGGAGGAAAGTAGTTGCATTGTTTAGAGTAGAAAGAATGCAAGGAAGAATGCGCAAGTGTTTAAAAACTAAGCATGATTATCTATGGTAAAAGTATAACCTCGTGCCTGGAAATGATACCCAACAATTTCTGGATAGTGGTTCTCTCTAGGGAAGGAGGGAAGAGTTGAAATCAGCAAGAGATATACAAGATGCTTCAGTTATGCCCACAAACTGTTCTTCCTTGGTAAGAAGATCTGAAGCAAATGACAAAATGTTACGATGTGTTTAAACCAGGTGGTTAAAACCAGGGTATGCATTGTATTATTTTCCCTAGCTTTCTCTCTGTTAAAAATATCCAGAGTAAAAATATTTTGAAAACAACAACAAAAAAAAAAACAACAACAAAAAAACTAAGCATGATTGTGGAGAACAGAACAGGATGAGGTTGGAGTCAAGCCAATTACATGAGAGTCTCTGTGGGTTGCCCTGAGTAGAACACAAGGTGGGAAGACGCACAAAAGGAAAGTCAGCACGTCTTAAAGATTAAGTTACACAAATTTTAAATTTGATCTAGGTCTAGAAAATTCTTCCCCCATCATAGGATTATAAATTTACCTCCTCCTTGGGTCTTTTTATATATTGTTATCTTTTTCACACACACACACACACACACACACACACACACACACACACACACACACCCCTTTTCTCTGTTCTTTCATGAGGCTCCTTAATTTTATTTCTGATTCTGAGGTTCTGGATTAAGGACTGCCAACATTCATAACCCTGAAATATTTATTAATAAGTCAGAAAGACAAAACAATACTTGAGGCAGAAGTTTTTCATTAGCTTCAATTAAAACATGGGTAATAATTTCACCCTAACCCAAAATGCCCTAAACTCTTTTTTAAATGGACAAAGTAGGAGCACTAAAAATTTTGAGCACCTGCTCAGGCTCACAAATTCATTGCAGCACAAAACAGACTTATGAAATATTTTCCAGCACAGAAATACAACAAGCATGTATGGAAATAATGTGAACAATTTCACAAGTCTTCACGCCTGCCTGGACCAGTGGATCCTCTCCAGCCATCTGCCCCACGGACTGCTTTCTGTCGTCATCCTACCATGTTAGGGACAAGTTGTTTGGGGTTTGTTTTTTGTCATTGTTGTTGTTGGGGTTTTTTTGGTTTTGTTTTGTTTTTAGAGCTGAGAAATAGTATTTTAAAAAACCCTGAATGGCTTTAAGTAAATGTTTTAATGCAAGTTTGGCAAAACACACCTATAATCAAGGAAATGCTGCTGGATATCTTTCTTTCATCTTTAATTTTAGCCCATTTTTATTAGAGGACAAAAAGTTCTTAGGAAGCCTGAGGTCCTTTTTTAACCCTATTCTGTTAAACACTGTTAATACTGATTTCTTGCTGGTGAAAATGTGATAAAAAACAATTGGGAGAAAGAGATAAAAGATGAATCAAATTTCAATACGGCATCTGTGAACTGCAACCATGCAGAGATCAAAGGTCTGTGCGAGTGTGTAATGCAAATCAGGGCTTTTCACTTCCCTTTTTTAAAAAAATTTTATTATGTTATGTTAATCAACACACATCACATCATTAGTTTTTGATGTAGTGTTCCATGATTCATTGTTTGCATATAACACCCAGTACTTGCCCTCTATAAAACCCATCACCAGGCTAAACCATCCCCACCCCCTCCCCTCTAGAACCCTCAGTTTGTTTCTCAGAGTCCATAGTCTCTCATGGTTTGTCTCGCCCTCCGATTTTCCCCCTTCATTTTTCCCTTCCTGCTATCTTCTCTCTTTTTTTAACATATAATGTATTATTTGTTTCAGAGGTACATGTCTGTGATTCATCAGTCTTACACAATTCACAGCACTCACCATAGCACATACCCTCCCCAATGTCTATCACCCAGCCACCCCATCCCTCCCACCCCCCACCACTCCAGCAACCCTCCGTTTGTTTCCTGAGATTAAGAATTCCTCGTATCAGTGAGGTCATATGATACGTGTCTTTCTCTGATCGACTTATTTTGCTTAGCGTAATACCCTCTAGATATATACAATGGAATATTATGCAGCCATCAAAAAACCAAAAATCTTGCCATTTGCAACGACGTGGATGGAACTAGAAGGTATTATGCCTTTTCACTCTCCTGCCTCAGTTCACTCACAGTGGCGTCTCACTGCTCCTACGTTTGCTTTGCCTTTGCCCTCACTATGGCCACAAAGCTCAACATGAGCTGACTCCTAGTAGCTTTCTGAACAGAAGTCACAAACCTCCATTCAGTTACTCAAAATCCCTGAAAGCCTCTGGCTCGGATTCCCTTTCCTGAAATGCATTTTCTCCTATCCTCACCTACTTAATTCCCAACCATCCTTTACAACACATTTCAAGCATCCGTTAGGGCATGAGGAACCTCCTGCACTTTCTCTCTCCGAAGTTCTTCCTGCCATCCCCCATTTCATTGTGGCAATAATATTCCAACTGGAGTTGAATAATGCATCATGTGATTTTTGTTAAAAGTCACGCTCGCCCACAAGAACGTATTGCTGCAAGAGCAAGGATTGTGTTTTTTTTGCTCACCGCCGGGACGTGGCTCTTATTTTACCACCTCATTCAGTAAGGGCAATCGATAAATGCGTCTTAATTTAATGAATGAAACAATGGAACAAAAAGCAAAGAGCAGGGGCGCCTGGGTGGCTCAGTTGGTTAAGCGACTGCCTTCGGCTCAGGTCATGATCCTGGAGTCCCTGGATCGAGTCCCGCATCGGGCTCCCTGCTCGGCGGGGAGTCTGCTTCTCCCTCTGACCCTCCCCCCTCTCATGTGCTCTCTCTCATTCTCTCTCTCTCAAATAAATAAATAAAATCTTTTAAAAAAAAGCAAAGAGCAACAAGATTATAGATAATAAGGGTGCATCTAACATAAAAATCAGCTGTCTTAACAATGGATAGAGGACACTATTTTCACATCAGTCGCTGTTAAACTGACCTCGGGTCTAGAGAATTCTTCTGTGCCAACAACGACTGAGCTAACAGTCCTATTCCAATCTTACTGTCAATAGATCTTATCACACTTGGAATAGCATATTGTAGGGGAGGAAAAATTTCCCCTTCTTTCCCTCTAGGTTCTTTGGCTGACCTCATAATTAGATTGACGTAAGACAGATTAAAACTAGAAAACAAATTTAATTTCACATGTATGGGAGCCCCATAAAATCTGAGACTCAAAGGCAGTCAGGCAATTAGGCTTATGTGCCGCTGGAGCTAAGGGGAGGAGGGGAGGGGTCTGGGACTTCAAAGGGGAAGAAGACAATTCACAGAAAGATGTGGAGAGTAGATGTTTGCCACGCCCTGGAGGTACGTCTTCGCAATATACAAAGTTTTATACTTTTATACCTTCCCGGTACAGGTCCCCCATCTAAATTCCTTTAGGCAGTAGGGTCTTAATTGCCTTCAGCTCAGAACAACCCCCGGGCCATCGTGCCATCGTGGCACCTTCTGAGGTTGCATATTCTGTTTCCTCTCAATATCCAATTCTGAACCTCAGGATTAAGGAAAACATTAAAACCCAAAAAGAAGCAGAGGGTGAGGGGCGCCCGGGTGGCTTAGTTGTTAGGTGTCTACCTTTGGCTCAGGTCATGATCCTGGGATCCTGGGATGGAGCCCCACATGGGGCTCCCTGCTCTGCGGGGAGTCTGCTTCTCCCTCTGCCCCTCCCTCTGCTCATGCTCTCTCTCTGATAAATAAATAAAATCTTAAAAAAAAAAAAAGAAGCAGAGGGTGATGCTATGCTCATACAGTAAGAAGTAGCTGGAAACTTCGGTAGATGTCTGAATAGCTATCAAGATAAGGGGATTTAGATTTATTCTTTTTAACTCTAGAGGAAAAAATAAGGTAAATTTTTGGTTCAAAAGAAGAACAAAAGGGGCGCCTGGGTGGCTCAGTCGGTCAAGCGTCTGCCTTCGGCTCAGGTCATGATCCCGGGGTCCTGGGATCAAACCCACATCAGGTTCCCTGCTCAGTGGGGAGCTTGCTTCTCCCTCTCCTCCCTGCTCCCGCTCTCTGTCGCTATCTCTGTCTCTCTCTCAAACAAGTAAATAAAATCTTCAAAAAGAATAAAAAATAAAATGAACAAGAAGCAATCTAAATTATCTATTATCTTCTGGGGTATTGAGCTCCTGTCCCAGGAAGCCTAGAAGCACAGGTTGGATGATGGAGTATGGGCCAAGAATCAAGGGTGGAATGGATGCTGGAGGAGAAGAGCTTTGTTTTGTTTTTTTTATTTTCTTTTTTTTTCCTAACAGTCGTTTTAATTTGACATGAGAAATGTCAATAATTTTTACGGGTCCTAAGATCATGATAAAAGTCTTAACAGCATGCTAAATCATTGCATATATCAATTATTTCCACCTCCCTTTCCTGCCATGAGCTATTAGGAAGAAAGCAAATTTATAATTTTAACAAACAGTGGTGTTAAAAATTAGGTTGCAGAGATAAGGTATTTGAGTACCATCACAGAGTTTGTACTATATTTGAATTGATGTCTTTTCAAAATTGTCATTAAAAAAAAGGTATCTGTACTAGTTCTGCTTGAGGAAACTTTTGGAAATTTTACTAATATAGGAACACTATTTTGAATTAAGTCAGTTGATTCCATATGCTCCTAGAGAATTACCCATCATTACCATATGTCAATGTTTAGAAATTACTGTTGGAGTAGATTTCTAACAAAATTTACAAGATGCTTCTGAGTCTGGAATACCCAATTGGCTGATTTATTAATCTCACGCCGAAGTATTAACAGACATATCAGGGAATTTCTACTTATGCAAATTAAATTAAATTATGTGTGCATGTTTCTGCAAATGTGTGTGTATATATGTGATTTAACACAATAGAGGGTTGAGTTTGAGATAAATCTGGGGTGAACAAGAAACTTCCAATTTTAAAAACTTTTAATTACGAGATGCCACCTTTATTCTCTTATATGCATAATTCTCCTGAGATCTCTGTTCATAATTTCCAAAAGTGGGCTGCTCTGGCTAAAAGGGATATGAGTGCTGTAGTTTATTATAAATGTTTATCAACAGGTATAAAGTGTGAGTTACTTCCATAGGTTTTTAGATGGAATATAATGAGATTGTGAAGGACTTCTCAATCTGACATATCACATATTAGTATAGACCCGTTATCTAATCTGCTGGTTTGTTTTGAATAGATGTTAATTCTGATCTTTTTGTCTTCAAGAATTTGTACAAACCTTTTAAAAGTTGGTCCACCTGCCAAATTATTCCATCCAAAAGAAAGTGTGGTTAAATTTAAATTTTTTATGTATCCTTTCTTACCCACTGAAGTAATTATTTCTCATATTGACATTTTATTTCTTTTTTTAATGAATCCATTCTTATATATTTCTTCTTTGTCATACCATTATTATAAAGATAATTTTAAAATATTTTTAAATTTTTTTAAAAAATAAAAAATAAAAAAAATTTTATAAAGACCATCGCCATTAGCCACACACTATCATCATCATTTAATTATCTCAGATTTTCATTTAACATGTTTATAACTATCTGCACGACATCCCATATCCTTTTTTTTTTTAATTTTCTCAGTCCTATGTCCAGATCTAGTGTTGGTTCGATCAAGATAAAGCTTTGAGTTTTTGTTTTTCTTTTCTTTTCTTTTTTCTTTCCCCGGGATTTTTGAACAGTTGTATTACTCTTTCCCCTTGGATTTCCTCCCTCTATGCTATTCTCTGACCGGGGCTTACAAAGTTAGCTTACAGGGGGCCCTGTTTTTGTTTTTTGGTTTTTTTTCTCACCCATCTAGCTTTAGGTGACTAGTAAATACGCCGACTTAAAATTCCAGAATTGTGACGGACTAGAGGCATGAGAAAATACCAACCAAGAATGAGGACAGACTTCGAAAGTACAACTTACAGAAAGTATGCACAAGGATCAGGCATGCATTTGATTTGTTGCTTTGGAAGGTGTTTATACAAAGGACTTGTCTTTTTTTTTTTTTTTTAGTTTTATTATGTTATGTTAGTCACCATACAATACATCATTAGTTTTTGATGTAGTGTTCCACGATCCATTGTTTTCGTATAACACCCAGTGCTCCATGCAGTACGTGCCCTCCTTAATACCCATCACTGGGCTAACCCATCCCCCCACCCCCTCCCCTCTAGAACCCTCAGTTTGCTTCTCAGGGTCCATAGTCTCTCATGGTTCGTCTCCCCCTCCAATCCCTCCACCCCCCCAAGGACTTGTCCTTTTTAAATGACGCCTGACATTTAGGTAGGGCTTCTGGTAGCAGGTAGAAGATTCTCCATACTCAAAGCAAAGGGCAAAAGGCTGTGGACTTTGAAAAACCCCCTGCCCACCTATTCCTGGAGACTATTTGATATTCTCACTATCTTATGGTGGCTTCAAAAGAATATCAGTCCTTTTAACAAGAAAGAAAACAGAATGGCTCAGAACAGTACTTTTCAAACAGTGTTCTATGGAGCCCTAGGATTTCAAATCTCCATATCAATGTGGATGAGGATGAGGACAAGGATTTGTGTTTACTGGGGGAGGAACCTAAAGTCAGGGGGTGCCAATTAATGAACACAGGTGGCTTAATCACAAAGAAAAAATTTTGCAAACTCAGGAATCACTTGGTGTGCCTGACCCATCTCCTTGTTCAATAGCTCTCCCGTTTACACTGCCTTCTCTCTGAGGTGCACCTTTGCGTCTTTTACTTTTAAGGATGCATGATTAAATCGGACCTACACACATAATCTAGGATAATGTTCCCGCCTTGATTTCATCTGTAACCCTCATTATCTTTTGCTGTGTAACATATCATATTTATAAATTCTGGGTGATTAGAATGCAGCATCTTTGTGGGGGGGGTTATGTTTTCCCTACCACCACATTCTATGGGGTTTCTTTTCTTCACTTTGAATAATTCTAGATTAGCAAAATTAAAATTTCATGGCACATACCTTTTGTCCTTAGCAGTTTAAACATTATGTTGATTAATGATTTTCAAAGAACAAAAGAATGTGTTAACACAAAATGTGCAAATTTGTGTATATTTATACATGTGTGTTTAGAATTATATATATATACAAAAAATTATATATATATATATATAAACTATTTAATTCAATGAATCCCCTGGGCACATATTATGTGCAAAGCACAGTATTTGTGAATATAAATAGAGCAGACACAATCTCCTTACTGAAATTACAATCCAGTGAAAATGAAGGATCAAAAAATGCACAAATAAATAATTACATTTTAAACATCTGAAATTTTTGAGTGTATTAAAACAAAATGTATTCAAAATCTATAATGATTGTTTCCCTTATAATTGGGGAAATATGATGTTTGACTTTTCTATTTTTTCTTCTCTTATTTCAAGCCTGCGTTGAATAAAAGTTTGATTTTGCATATTTAAAAAAATAATATTGAGTGAGAGAAGTGTGTTATAACTATTTGGACAATATTTCAATATAATATTTGGCAATTCCCTTAAGGCTAAGTGAATACTCTTTGAGATAATATCCAATCTCTCTACTTCTTTGAATTTATGTGGTTTATGCTTGCTCTTTTTTTTTTTTTAAGATTTTATTTATTTATTTGAGAGCGAGAGAGAGCACATGAGAGGGGGGAGGGTCAGAGGGAGAAGCAGACTCCCTGCTGAGCAGGGAGCCCGATGCGGGACTCGATCCTGGGACTCCAGGATCATGACCTGAGCCGAAGGCAGTCGCTTAACCAACTGAGCCACCCAGGCACCCAAGGTTTATGCTTGCTCTTTAAGAAACTAGATAATAGGGGCACCTGGGTGGCTTAGTCCTTAAGCATCTGCCTTTGGCTCAGGTCATGATCCCAGCGTCCTGAGATCGAGCCCCGCATCAAGCCCCGCATTGGGCTCCCTGCTTGGCGGGAAGCCTGCTTCTCCCTCTCCTACTCCCCCTGCTTGTGTTCCCTCTCTCGCTGTATCTCTCTGTGTCTAATAAATAAATAAAATCTTAAAAAAAAAAGAAGAAACTGATAATAACATTGTCATATATTTAAGAAAGTATGAGACAGGGATTTGGGTGCATTCAATTTTTCAAAATAAATTTTAGAAACATATTAATATAAAGTAAATATTAGAACTAGTCAGTTTCTAAGACCAGAAGATGCTGATAGTGTTTGTGTAGAATTTTGCAATTTTTCTACACCAGGAGAAAGCAGAAATATGCAAAGCCTCACTCCTGAGTTTAAAGCTGACAGTCAAGTATTTTCTGGGTAAAGAGTACCTGTCTCTCAGTAATTCAAAATGGACCCCGATTCCTATTCACTTCCCATGAACATCAAATGTTATTTTAGCATAAATGCTATCTGGACAAAAAAAATATGACTATATGTTGATCATATGTTGGCTTAGAAAAAGTTCCCAATTTCACTTAGATCTTACCAACTAAATTTTTGCAACATAATTTAAAGCAACTATTAAAATATAAAATTTTGTTTTTTCTGGTTATAATTACACATCTTTTAAACATTAAAATAGTGATAATACAACTATAATTTTCCCATCATCAGTGGAAAGTTTGATGTATAGTTTTCCAGATTTTTTCTTTGTAGACACTAAAAAAGAAAGCAATATAAAATCACATTAAAATCATAGATCTCTGACTTTGTACTGATTTTCTTTGGCCTAGCATGCCTTCTTTTCCAGAACATCTTCCTGAAAACAGGTTCCATTATTCATCTTTCATTAATACTTTCTTCCATGAGATCCCTGATATTCCTATTATTAATGGAGACTTCTTTCTTTCTATAGGAATACATTTTAGCTTAAAGTTTCTCAATAATGCTTATTTCCACTGGTGAAGGTCTATTTGTGGGCATTTCTGAATCTAAAAAAAATTCAGTGGGAACAATATTTCATGTTACATTAATCATTAATCTTTCCAACTTTACAAAAACAAAATGAGAAATTTAGTAAGGCCAATCTTAGATGAGATCTCCAGTTGCATAAAGTTTAAAGCTATTTGAACCCTGCTCCCCTGTGCTCTTGGCACTAGTGGGTATGCATACCCACCACCCACGATAAGAAAAATGAAATACAAGACAAACTTTAGAAGGCAAAACTCCTTGGAAGATTTAATTCCATTTCCCAAAGAGTTGTCGTTCTCAATTACAGCTTAATCTGTTGCTTTAATATTTATTGTGTTAAATTTCATTGACTTAAATTGAACCGAGTACCCCTAATTCTGAAAGTAGGTCAGCATCACATACAATGTAGGAAGCATCTGTGCTTTTTTTTTGCTATTAAGTCAGTCTGAACCTTGTAGGGAACCATCTCTGGTGAGATTATCTGTACTCTTCTGTGTCAGCTTGTGGAAGGTAGGAATTGTACAGTTTTCATCTTGAAAGCCCCTTCTTTTTAGCAGAGATTCTGGTACACAGAAGCTCAACAAATGTTTGTGAATTAAATGTGGAACACAGAATCACAATTTATTTTGATTGTTCCCAGATTTTATTAGAGCCTAGAATTGTTATCATTGAAAAGGTTGAGGAATTTCATGCTTTATCAAATTCTTAAGCATAGTTCTAAAGGTTTTTATGCTCTTTTTACTTTGCCCCTAGCCGAGAAAAAGTCAACCAATGCTACAAATCTAAAGACAAATGCTTGACATTTTAGTTTAAAACTTTTGGACTTCAGTACATTATCAGACTAATGGGGGGAAAAATGCTTAATTGGTTTTACTGGCAGAACTGAGACTCCAGAGGTAAATTTCACCAGAGTCAAAATGGTCTGTGAAAGATTTTCTGTAACCACAGGTGTAATTAGCATTTGGTTATGAGGAACCAATCTTGGATTTATGTGTAGTTAGAAAAAAAAAAAAGAAAAAGAAAAAAAGAGGATTGGTTGTAGCTGAATTCACCCTGGGTAGGTTTGTTATGAGCTGGTAATCCTAGGCCTGGGATAGAAATAATAGGTGATAAAAGATTGATTAAAGGAAGAGCTGGGTTGCCCAGAAACAAATAATAAAAGTGTAAACATAATATTTTTCAAAAGTTATTTAAGTTTCAACAACTGTCTCCAACATTATACAAAAATAATGTAGCAAATGTATATAAAGATTGAGGAATTATTTCCAAGTCAGAAACAATAAGAAATTTAAGATTGTCCATAAAAACAGTCTGACACAAAGCTTTAAAAAGGACAACATACCAACCTCGCAGGTGGAACTCTTCTAAGGTTTAGATTGTTGTTTATTCTCTTAGGTTGACCCCCAACTCTGATGTCAGGCGTCCTTGTATCTATTCACACATGTGCCTTAGTTCTGGTGTATTTAATTATGAGTGTGGAAGGACCTAGGAGGAAGGGACAAAAAAAGGAAGAGAAGAAATGGGACAAAGAGAAAGAGAGAGATTTTTTAGTGTTTCAGCAATCCAAATACATGAGTCATTTGGATCGCTTGCAAATTGTGCTACATCCAACAAAAGCAGAGACTCTGAAATTGTGTAGCTTAGAGGCATTTTCCCTTCTCCGTTTTATCTGCAATTCTTAAAATACAAGGTTACTCATCTATCCAAAACATTGCATTCGGATGGGAATTTATTAGTCAAATACAAGGTAGAATAATGTGATTAAAAACTAAAATAAAATTAGATGCACAAGTCTTCATTCCAGTACGTTTTGAGTCTTTCAACCATTTTCAAAGAAGGAAAAAACAATAGCAACATTATCTCATCTTACATTACTCTGAAATTTGCTGCTATCTACAAAATACTCACTTTCTGACTTATCAGACTTTTTCTTACTAGTTTTCCAAGTTGCTGGTATTAGTTAAAAGATAGCCATGTAGAAGCTATGGTTTCTACTAGAGATAGAACTATTAAGGCATTTTAAGGTTCCAGGCAGAGTTTTCTCTCCAATAAATCAATAAGAAATGTCCTCTTCAGTTAAAGAGAAATGGACATAACCTCAGAATGGCAAACAATAATAAATTATAAGGGAATCTATATTTTGATCCCTATGTAACACAAGTAAGAATGGGTGGTAAATACAATAATACCATAGATTGTGGATTCTTCTGTTTATTTTATAAAATAAAATACTGTATCACAGTCATGCAAATAAAACTTTCAATTTCAACTTCTCCTAAGGATCCAAACATTTTCACAAAGAAAAGACAGCTGTCCCAGGCACTAAATGGTACAGTTAGTCAATGCACCATGAAACCCTTATAGAGGAAAGCAATTTTGTGAATGCTTCCTGAGTAAGATACTTGGAACTATGCATTAGTACGTTTTTCCCTTTTATCATACCTCTGCTTCTCCTGGAACGGTTCCTTTAAGAAACCACCATTATATTCCATTTGACTCCTAGCAACTAATTTATTTATTTATTTATTTATTTACTATCATCTCTAAACATTGGGGAACACAAGTTCACATGCGCGTGCGCGCGCACACACACACACAGGGCTGGCCTATAATTTTACCAGTAAATACTGTAATTAGCAACAATCAGGGGCTTTGGGTGAACTGAGATGCCAAAGCAACATACAGTCAGGCCCCTCCCTTTTGTGATAGTTATAGTCCCTCACTCCCTCTGTCTCTGAGTAACTGCGTCTCTTTCCCCTGTCTAGTTTTCTTTTGGCGTCTTTCTCACATATATACAAGCACAAAATTACATGTCTCTGATAGGTAAGTGAATATCTCTATGAGATTGTATCTGCCTCTGTGATTGAATAATACCACATACTATTCTTCCACTTTTAATTTCTTTGAACTGTTGCCACAATGGTCCCAGCCCACAGCAGGACACCAATTAACGCTACTAACTTGAATGGTTCTAGACACAAAAGGATGCTTGTTGCAGTCCAGAAAAATGTGAAGTGTACGACAGAAAAAGAGAATTATTAATTTTTTTGGTAGCACTGTATTCTAGATACTGTACTAGAGATGCTGTATGTATTTATTTTAAGCATGTGATGACAGGGTATGTACTAATTTTACCATTTGACAGATGAAGAAATGGGCTCATTATGGAAAAATAAACAAGCCATCAAGTCAACCTTGTTCTGGGTGGTAGGGTCAGAATTTTAATTCACAATGCTTTGGCACAAAAGCTGTTTTATTTCTACTAATTGGAGAGTGAGAATTACCCTTAGTCAATTTTCACAGAATAGCTCTATTCAATAAGAAAAACTGCATATTCGGGGCGCCTGGGTTGCTCAGTTGGTTAAGCGTCTGACTTCGGCTCAGGTCATGATCCCGGGGTCCTGGGATGGAGCCCTGTGGCGGGGCTCTGCACTCAGTGGAGAGTCTGCTTCTCTCTCTCTCTCCCTCTGCCCCTCCCCCCACTCATGTGCACATGCGCATGTGCCCACTCTCTCTCTCAAATAAATACATAAAATCTTTCAAAAAATAAAAATAAATTGCATATTCTATGAGATCATGGCTTGAAAACTATTTTCCTAGATTTTTTTTCAGTTAGTAAAGTTCCCAAATTTCAGGAGAAATGGATGAAACCATACATTTAGTGGATGTCTACTACAAATCAGGTAAAATTCTCCTCTCTCTCTCTCTCACTTATACCCACCTAGTTATTCTGCATCTATTTCTACAGGTTGTCCTTCATTTCAGGCTAATATGTATAGATTTGCTACTTAAAAGTCAGGGTAGAATTGGTCTGAAGCCTTGGGAGCTTCCCAGGTGAAATCTGAAGCCAGCCCTCGTATAAGGAGAGCAAGGAGAGACCAAGAAAAGAGGCCACCACTTCAGATCAGTAGATGGCAGTTTTAATAAGGAAAGGAACTTACTTATGAGGCTCATCTTGGGTGGCCACAAGATGAGTGGGTCCCAACACCAGAATCTTAAGCATATAGAGAGGCCTTAATGGGTTCCATCATGTAATCAGTCCAGATGGTCTCAACAACACATTGCTTTCTCAAGCTTGTGCCTTTGAAAACAGCTCCTACTGTGCGAATGGTGGGTGAAATGTACATTCAAAGAACAGGGGATGAGGTGGGAAGCCTCTGATTGTCTGGGTGCACCACATGACTTAACCAACAGTCACATCCTCTGGATGACCTCCTCCAACATATCACCCCATATGACCAACTCTTGCAGATTTACACTCCCCACTCTTCCACAATGAGACTGAGCAGTCAACAATGTTAGCACGTTTCGTTACCATGGGGGTGGTTCGTTTTGGAGCTATCTGGCCACATTGGAGACAGATACCACGGAACCAACAGAGGTATATGCAAGAGAAAACATAGATTAAGATAATAATTCCCAAAATAAATAATATATATATTTTTTCCATCTAGAGCCCCATGATATGAACCATTGATTTAGTAAGTCCCCTAGGCTAAAGGTTGAATCGTTCAGGGCATTCACTTATATCTTCATGTGATTTAATAAAGATGACATATTAGCAGACTCATCAGCTATAAACATACAACATTCTGCTTAGACAATGGCACAGATGCCTCCTTGCAAGGCAGTAATAATGTCTAAGACCATCCTATTTTTAGAGGACAGTTTTTCTCTTTAGAGACATTTCAGTGGTCAGTAAAGACAGGTTTTGCCCACTGTCATTTAAGGCTTGTTGGGTGAATTTATTAAGTTCTCCTACATGGGCTCTACCATCCTCCAGGCAAATGGAGGGGACAAAGATGCTGGCCAAATGTTTATACCAGTGAAAACAGAACATACCCATCTGGCCTTGAGGAAGGGAGGTTGGCGACTTTTGTTACAGAGGGGTAAACTCTCTTCTATGTCTAGGAAAAACCCAGGGTGCAATGGCCCAACCACCCCAGGGGGAAGCCATGGCCAAAGATTGTGCCACACAACAACTGGGTCTCATCTAGGACTACCTAATAAATACCTGGACATATCCATGCCAAACCAGTTGCTATTATTATTTTTTTTTAAAGATTTATTTATTTATTTGAGAGAGCGAGAATAAGAGAGAGAGAGAGTACATGAGAGGGGGGAGGGTCAGAGGGAGAAGCGGGCTCCTCGCCGAGCAGGGAGCCCGATGCAGGACTCGATCCTGGGACTCCAGGATCATGACCTGAGCCGAAGGCAGTCGCTTAACCAACTGAGCCACCCAGGCGCCCCAGTTGCTATTATTTTTAATATGACAGAATGACTGTACAGTTCTGGTGATATCCGTCCCATATTCCTGGTACAATTGGGTTGGTTTCCTTTAGAGTAATTTTTCTGTTCCCAACATAGGGGTACCTGGGTGATCAAATGCCCATAACCTGGGATGAGCCACATGAACCAATCCCAAATCTGAGTGCAGGCACCCCTGGCTCTGATGGTGGTAGTTTTAAGACTCCTCTGGTCAGGAGTTTGATGGGCTGCCTTTGAAGTTTGATTGACAGGAAAAGAATACTCATGCCCAGGGTGATTGATAGGTTGTGCCACAGGCCAAGTTTTGGGATCACTATTGGTGGTATTAAATGAATTAAGAGTGCTAATCCCAGTTTGTTTTCCTTAATATATTGTTCTAGTGCCTTCCAGTCCCCTCCCTGGAGTGGTGATATCCACCATGGCAATCCTGATAAGCTAGAGAGGGCAGCTGCCAACGTAACCATCCCATAACTGGACACCACAGGAGCAGTCTAAAGTCAAAAAGACAGATACTTGGTGGGAACTTGTATGGGAAGTTCTTCCCCTTCTCTAAGAATTCTATCTGTGCCCTGATCCTTAGAGGTTAAAGTGGCTGCAGTGTTAGGAATTCAACTTGGTTGTGCATATTATACATGTTGGCCAGGGGAGCCAGCACCGTCAGACATGAGGAGCTATGGTGTGGGTGGAATATGCCAAATCAGGATTCCCATCTTTTCCCTTCTTTCAGTGGTATGTGTTCCATTCCAGGTGTGGTGTGTTTCCAGAGGTCAGGCTTGCAGCAGAACAGTGGGATCCTAGTGGAGATTGAGTAGCTACCTCTCACACAGGAGTATGAAGTAACTTACCCATCCTGGTGGGACATACCATTGCAAATTCCAGTAGATTGATGCCGTTCCCAGGCAAGATGGGGCCTGGTGTTCTCACCACGGTGAGAGTCAGTCTACTTTCTGTCTTCTGTGACTTCCATACCTTTAAGGTGTTGGGTGACTTGGCAGGGTTCCCAATCTGGCATATGAGGCAACAGGCCTTATTTACTGGTTGATCATTCAAATGTATTAAAACCTAAGACAGTGCTTTATTCCACCTGGCCTAGGCTGTTTTAATATTCTATTTTTACTTTCTACCAACCTGCTGCTTGTGGGTTATAGGGGAGATGGAATCTCCTTTCAATGGCATGTTTTTTTCCCAGTCTTGCACATCATGACCTTTGAAATGTGACCCCCAATCACTGTCTATTTGATGAGGGTATCCATTCATGGTACTCGGTTTCTCTAATCCCCTAATGGTGGCAACCTGGTTTTCACTGTGACAGAGGAGATCTTGGATTAGTTCAGACACAATGCCTACACAAACCAAGGCATACCTAGAACACTCATTTACAGGGAGGGGGTCCATATCCCTCATTGGTTGAGAACTTTGATGGATGGCCCCAGACTCCTTTGGCAGTTGCTTTAGGTATTATTTAGAACACATTGCATTAACCAAGTCACTATATTTCAAGAGCAATCTTGCATCACTGACAGCATGTCAACCCACCCAGGCACTCTTCCTATGCACCCAATCTGCTGCATCTACCAAAGGGTCAGTTGCTAGGGTTCATACCTGGGTTGGGGCATCAGTTTCCTGATTTCCAGTGGGTGTCAGTGCCTTATGAGCTGGGACGTGGAAGACAGTGAGGGCTACCTCAGGCTATTGCTGTTGAACTTAAATGTTTTTCACATATCTTAACCCCACAAGGGCTTATTTATGTTTTCCAGGGTTCAGTTTTCCATTGACCAAGATGTAGGGCTAATCCCTTTAAACCAACCCAACTATCAATGCAAATGGTTAACAGTCAGGGGTCAGCATGGGTATCAGTGCCCTGTACTGGGTGATAGGGTTGAACTGGAGTATCCTGGCTTTCATTCCTGCAGTGAATGTGGCCTGATCAGGTCCTTCAAAGACAGAGATGCAGATGGTCTGTCTTATTCCCAACTTCCTAGGAGTTTGTTGTACCTCCTCTATAGATTTCCGAGTTACTGCACGCCTTGGGAGATAGCCCTCACTGGGGCAAGCCTCCTTGCAGGCTAGAATAATCCAATCTATGAGGGAGTGAGTACCTTGAAACCCCCAAGCACTGTGCAAAAGCTGCCATAGGGCAGGGTGTGTGGTGATGCTGCTCACTTCCTCCTGCCCATTGCCACCACACAAACCACACCTGGATACTTCTCTGGACTTTTGCTGAAACTTGGTAGCTGTATCAATGAGCTC